>NW_025788700.1:0-7743 GCF_021130785.1 Homalodisca vitripennis
TGGATAATTCGTTTAATTTTTATTTTCACCCCTTTCCCCGGGGGTACGCCCCCCGGAAAGTAAATTGTTGGGAAAGGGAATTTACTTTTAATCGGTTGTAAAACAAGGATTTAAAAATTGACCTTTTTTAGATTTTTTCCGTTTAAAAACTTTTGACTTGAGGGCATTTTGCGGTTAAAAACCCTTAGAGATACGACAAAAAGTGACTGGACCTTTCTTGTTGGAAATTTAATTTTGTCTTTCGATTGTGCCCTCAGATCTGATCTACGACCTATGGTTTAAACCAGAAATGAGCTCCGGGAGAAAATCTGCACCCGGGGCAGCTATCTTAATTGTTTAGTATAAACTAATAAAAACCGACCTCAAGGCAGTATTTTAAAGTCGAACAGGGGGTTTAATATCACCAGGAGACTATCTAGTCAAGGCGAGAAATTCCCTGGGTGGGTGATTATGTTTTAAGGAGGTTAAGACAAGAGGGGGTTTAATTTCGTCAGGATATTGTCTGGTCATATGAACAAATTCCCAGGGGGGGTTAACGTTACCGGGGATAAGTCTCCAGGGGGTTATCTGGTCATACAGGGTCTTCCCGGGGGGGGGTTAAGAGATTTGGTGACTGGTAAAATTCGGACATGAGTCATGGCAGGAAATTCCCTGGGGGGTTTAATGTTACCAGGGGGTTAACACATCAGGGGGTTGAATGTACAGGAGGTTATCAGGTCATACCAGGAAATCCCCGGGGGGGGGTTAATATTACCGGGGGTTAATGACACACTTGGGCCTTTTTTAGAGGGTATTGTGTCTGTGAACATAATAAATATTCCTCTGTCCCTATCTACTATTGACGCTTAGCTAACGCTCAGCCAACTCCCGAAGTCACTGAACCTTTTCTGTAGATCACGTGATTTCCTAAATCCCGTTTAAAATTTGTTTTGAGTTACGACCAACCGTTTAGCCGCTATCAAGCCCGGAATGTAAATTTTTAGGCGAAAAATGTCCAATATTTTCACTTAATCGCGTTTTGCGGTCAACTAAAGGGAAATATAGTAAAAAGTCACTGGACCTTTTTTGTAGGTCATCTTATTTCCTAAATAAAAACGTTGGTCTTATTTTGACCTCCGACCAATGGTTTCGCCGCTATCGACCCCAAAAACAAAAGTTTCGCGTAAAAGTACAACAAAATTGTACATAATCACGTTTTTCGGCCAACCAATCGAGATAGGGCAAAAGATTACTGGACCTTTTCTGTAGATCGCGCAATTTGCTAATTTGATGGTCAATCAGATTTGAGCTACGACCAACGGTTCGGCCGCTATCGGGCTTGAAACATTATTTTATTGAAAAAAATCTCTGGAATTTCAAATGTTCGAGCGTTTTGTCGCTTAACCATGGAAGATAGAGCAAAAAGTCATTAGACCTTTTTTGTAGTTCACTTCATTCCTGACCATGAATTTTCCGTCAGATCCGAGCTAGCTCCAACGGTTCGCCCGCTATCGGGCTTACAAAAAATGCCTGCAGGGGTGAAGAATGCGCGATTTTTTGGGGAAAAAATTTTTTTGGGGGTTGAAAATGAAAAATTCCACTTTTCGGGGATTTTCCGGGTGGTTCAGGGGAAAGCTATCTGTGTCCCAAAATTTTAAAGTTCTAATCATCGGGAAGTAGGTTAGAATTAGTATGTGAGTGAGTGAGTGAGTCAGTCAGTCAGTCAGTTACACAGCGGTTGTTAATATTAATCCCCTTGGGCTCGCTGGGGTACCCCCCCCAGGCCCCCCAAAGTAAACGCTTGCAAATTCGGGGAAAAGCGGAATTTCGGGACTTTAAGTCGGCTTAAGAAAATGACAAGGGAAAAAAATTTATTTTTTTTCATATTTTTTTTTCCGGATTCGTAAAAACTTTTGACTTTGAGGGCATTTTGGGGTTTTTAAACCGTTAGAGATACGACAAAAAGTGACTGGACCTTTCTTTTTTGGAAATTTAATTTTGTCTGTCATCGTCCCCTCAGATTGACTACGACCTAGTTTAGCCAGAAATGAGCCGGGGGAAAAAAAGTTGCAGGGAGCTATTTTGAATTTGTTTAGTATAAACAAAATAAAAACCGCCCCAAAGGGAGTATTTTTAAGTCGAACGGGGGGTTTAATTCCCCAGGGACTATCTGTCAAGGCGAGAAATTCCCGGGTGGGTGTTAAATGTTAAGGAGGTTAAGACAAAGGGGGTTTAATTTCGTCAGGAATTGTCTGTCATATGAACAAATTCCCCGGGGGGGGTTAAACGTTCCCGGGGGAAAGTCTCCAGGGGGTTATCTGGTCAACCAGGATCTTCCCAGGGGGGGGGGTTTTTTGGGTGTTAAAAATTAAATGATTGGGGGTTTTTTTTTTTTAAGGGGTTTTTTTTTTTTTTTTTTTTTTTTTTTTTTTTTTTTTTTTTTTTTTTTTTTTTTTTTTTTTTTTTTTTTTTTTTTTTTTTTTTTTTTTTTTTTTTTTTTTTTTTTTTTTTTTTTTTTTTTTAACACCAGGGGGTTGAATGTACAGGAGTTTCAGGTCATACCAGGAAATCCCCCGGGGGGGGGGTTAAAATTACGGGGGGGTTAAAGACACACTTGGGCCCTTTTTTGAGGGTATTGTGTCTGTGAAATTTTAAATATTCCTCTGTCCCCCATCTACATTGACGCTTTGCTAACGCTCACCAACTCCCGAAATCACTGAACCTTTTCTTAGATCACGTGATTTCCTAAATCCCCTTTTAAAATTTTTTTTTTGAGTTACGACCAAAACCCTTTTTGCCGTATCAAGCCCCGGGGAAAGTAAATTTGTAGGGGGAAAATGTCCAATTTTTCACAATCGCGTTTTGCGGTCAAATAAGGGAAATATAGTAAAAAAGTCATGGACCTTTTTTTTAGGTCATTTAAATTTTTTAAATAAAACGTTAGTTTATTTTTTACCCCCGACCAATGGTTTCGCCGATATCGACCCCAAAAACAAAAATTTTTGCGTAAAAGTTACAACAAAATTGTACTAATCACTTTTTCGGCCCCAAAATTTTAGATGGGCAAAAGATTCTGGACCTTTTCGTAGATCGCGCAATTTGCTAATTTTTGGGTCAATCAGATTTGAGCTCGACCAACGTTTCGGCCGCTTCGGGCTTGAAAATTATTTTTTTCGAAAAAATCTTGGGGAAATTTTAAATGTTCGAGCGTTTTGTCGTTTCCATGGAATTTTGAGAAAAAAAGTCTTAGACCCTTTTTTTTAGTTCACTTCATTCCTGACCATGAATTTTGTCAGTCCGAGCTACTCCAACGGTTCGCCCCATCGGGCTTAAAAAAATGCCTGCAGGGGTGAAGAAACGCGATTTTTTTGGGAATTTTTTTGAGGGGTTGAAAATGAAAAATTCTCACTTTTTGGAATTTTTCCCGGGGGTTACACGTGGAAAGCTATCTGTGTACCAAATTTCAGTCTCAATCATCTGGAAGTAGGTTTGAATTAGTATAGTGAGTGAGTGGTCGTCAGTCAGTCAGTCGTTACACATGCGGTTGTTATATATTAAAATTAATAACATTATGATACATTATAAATACCATTTGAAACTAAGATTAAAGTTCACACTTAAAAAGTTTATTGTTGAAAAAAAAATGAACAAGTTTTAAAAATTTTGTTACTCGTTATACTTAAATCAATAAATTGTTCTTGTGCCTACTTTAAAGATTCATTTTGTTTGAAAATTCATCATCTATAACGATAAAATTGGGTTTGAAAGCAAAAATTTTTCAACCGGATATGTAGCAAATTTTCGATAATTTATGGGTTTTCCCTCGAAAACACTTTTAAAAAAATTTAAAGGTAAATCTAATGGGTAACTTTCTATTTTTGCAACGGGAAAATTTTAAAAAGTTTTTTTATTAGATATGTGGGGGTATTTTCCTCAGTACCACTATGAAACCCTTTCCTGGTTTTTTTAATAAATAAAACCAATATTGGTTTTTGGGGGTGTGGTGAAAAAATTTAAATTCAAATAAAATAAAAAACCCCAAATTTAAGGAAATCAACGGGGGAGACATTCGTTCTATATTTTTTTTTAAAATATAAAAAATACTTTAACCAGAAAAATTGAAACTTTTTACTGATTTTGAACGTTTTGAATTTAAAAAAAATAATAAAGCGAAAAAAAAATTTATTGAAACCCACAGTTTTTTTTGGTAAAATTTCCATTTTTTTCCCGGGGAATGTTAAAACTTATTTTTTATATATATTAACATTTCCCTTTAAAATGTAGGAAAAAAGCAGTAAATCTAAAGGGGATGGGTTTAAACATTAAAATAAAATCATAAGCTTTCTACATATACTATATAAAATGCCATCATTAGCAAATTTTCTGGTCCCAAGGGAAAATTTTTCCTCAGAGAAATGTAGGAATATTTTTAAGTATTTTAATTTCCTTGAGGATTCTGGGAAACGATGAAACCCGTAGTATTTTAAATTGGTAATTTTAAAACCCAACGGAAAACCCAAAAAAAAGTCAAATTATTGTACAAGCCAAAGAAAAGCAATATTTTTTTGACTTTTTTTAAAGTATTCTGCGTTAAAATTGGAGTTTCCCCCTAAATTTACCCCAAGGGGAATTTTTTACTTTAAGATGACTACTTGGAAAATTCAATCTAAAAAAATAACCCCCTGTAAAATATGCCCTTTTTTTTCCCATTTATTTCATTTTTCCCCTCTTTCCTTCCACCACTGATATATCTTATTTTATTTTGTTACATAAAAGGGAAAAAAAAAAAAAGCTTCCCTATTTAAAAAATTACTTATTGCTCTATAAATGTTTTTAAATTTTTAAATTTTTACTTTTTTGGGAAATTTCACACGCCCTTTTGGGCCTTTCCCAATTTTTGGTGGGAAAATAAAGCTACACCGTGTTTTTGCCGGCAAGTTATACGAATAGGGGGGGGGCCATTGCCCATTTGGTGGGAAGAGGTTTAGGGGAATCCCCTAGACGAAAAATTTTTAAATAGTGTAATCGTGTGCCCAAACCTTTTAAATTGGGAGAGTGTACTACAATGGAAAATTCACTATGGCAAAAAAATTAGAAAATACCAATTTTTGTGTGTACTGTTATTTTTTTTTTTGGGCGATAGAAGGGGAAAAGACAAAAAATTGATACTGTGGGGGCGTCACTTTTTTCATTGGGGGGAAAAAGGGAAAAGACCCAATGGTTTTGTGTGGTTGTGACTTTCCCCTTTTGGCAATAAAATGGGGAATTACATTGATACGTGGGGGGCGTCTTTTTTCTTTGGGGGGAAAGGGGGAAAGGACGCAATGGTTTTTTCCATTAGTTTTTTTTGGGGGGGGGTTTCCCAAAAGACACAATTTTGGTTTTGCCCCATGTTATGGTAAAAAAAATGGTCGCAATCTACGGAAATCACTTCCTTTTCCTTTTTAAAAATAGCGGCCGGGGTACCCCAAAATTTTTAAATTTCTAACATAAAAAATATTTTTATTAAACATTTTTAATTGTTATTTAACATTTTTCTTTATTAAATTAAAATGAAATTTAAGGGAAAAGTGCTCATTTTGAGTTTGTGAAAATTTTCAATATGTGGTTAAAGAAAAGTTTGATTAGTGTGGGCTGAAATTTCCATTCTGCTTTTAGGGTTTCTCGAAGTTTTGTGTTTTTTATGAACTAATTAATTCATAGACCAATGCGTTAAAACTTAATTATCCCCGATTAACCCTGTATAATTTTAGCATGAGAACGCTAAAAATATAAAGTTTAAAAAAAGAACCCGGGGGGGTATAAAGTGTGTAATGGGGCCCTGCGACCCCAGCGACTTTGTAAATAAATTGTCTCGCCGCAAATTTTCTTGGCTAACTCCCCAAAAACAGAAGAGCGAGATACGGGGGCAAACGTAACAAAGGGCAACAAACAAATGCCCTTAAAAATATAGAGGTTTTACTTACGTAAAAAAGCTAATTTTGTTAAAAATTTAAAAATAAACCCTTTACATCTTTCCACCTAACCTTTGAGTGAAACCCTAAAATAAGGTGTTTGGTTGATTGGGTTTTGACTGGGAATTTTTGACAAATCTTTCCCTGAAAGCGAAGATCTTCATAAAATTTAAAAATTTTTTAAACAGAAAAAAAACTTATACCATTACTTAAACGTTTCACTCAGGTATTTCATTTTTTAATAATTTGAAATAATAATGATAAAAAGTTTTATTCTGTAAAACATACTATTTAAAAGAATCAAAAAACAGCTATTTTTTAAAGTACCACTATCCTTTTTTCCCCGTTGGGACGCAAGGGAAATTTTATTACTTGGGAACCAGCAATTAACCCCCTACCCCACTCCACCCCCTAACTAGATGGGGGAAATTGGGATGTTTATCAAAAATAGGAAGGTTTTCGCCATAAATATTAGGGCTCTGGGGGGGCCCAAAAAATTATTAAATACACCTAATCATTTAAAAAAAAATCTCAAATTTGAAATGAAAAACCAATTTGGGCAAAAAAATCAATATTATTCCTCTTTTTTAAAACCTTTTGTATTACACCCTTAAAAAACTTAATTGTTATAAAAAAAAAAAATTTCTGTTTAATTTTTTACTTATTATTTATATTTATTTTTCTTCCTCTTTTAAAAAAAATTGCAAAATAATTTATTTTTAAAGGTATGTTTTATAGTTACAAAAAATTTTTTATTGATATAAAAGGAAAACCTCGCTCACAATCCCTTATTTTTTTTTTAAAAAGTCAAAATTTCCCCCATATTTCATAGAGTTAAAGTTTTTCCAGAATTAAAAGCTCTTTTCCCTTAAAATAAAAAATTTATGGCATGTTCGAAATTGCGTTGCAACCCTTTATTTAGTTTTTAAAAAAATTCCCATGTCCTTTTTAAATAAACCTTTTTACAAAACCGTGCAACATGACTTAAATTCAAAAGGGGAGGATTCCGCTTTAAAACGTTATAGGGTTTTACCAAACTTATTAAAAGTTAATTTATTTAATAAATATTTTTAAAAATTTTTTCCCTCTTTTTCCATGTTTAAAGAAATAAAAAGGTAAAAAAAATGAATAAAATTTCAAAAATTTTTTAAAGTGCAGTGTTTGTTTTTTTTACCTTGTGTTTCTCAGTATCCCCATCTAAAAATGTGCTAACAAACCAAATAATTTTTAAAATATTAATTTCCTTTTTTGATATGTAGAGGCATCTTTATTTAAAAAAATGTTTAAAACCCTTTGTTTTTAAAAAAATCCCTTAAAAAAAATGTTTGTTATATTTAAATTTTTTTTAATAAATAAAATTTTATTTTTGCTTGACCCAAAATCCCTTTAAAAGTTTAAAAAAGGGGTTTTTTGCGGGGAATAGACCGGGAAAAATTTTAAATGGTTTCCCAAATTTTTTTTGGGTAAAGAGATAAATTTTGTTTTTAAATATGATTCACATTTTTTTGGGGGCAAAGTTTCAAAAAAAAGAAAATTCTCACTTTAAAAACAAATTCGTTTTAAAAAAAAATCAATTTGCAATTTAAATGTTCCAATCAAAGTTTGGGAAATTTCCTCCTGCCCAAATTTTATATTCTTTTTTTCGTGGGTTCATCTTGTAAGATAGGGTTAAAAAACCCTAAATTACAAGTGGAAAAAAGACCCTAAATTAAATGCCCAAAACCCCTTCACGAAAGTAAAAAATTTTTTGGCTAAGTGGTTCCTGACACTTTTACTGCTTTGTGTATTTGTTGGTCCCATTTTAAAGAAA
>NW_025788701.1:0-6218 GCF_021130785.1 Homalodisca vitripennis
AAAACAAAAAACACTGTTTTAATAAATAAATCTAGAGATCGTACTGAAACATGTGAGTAATGGAGAACAAAGGGTTATGTTCATGCTGATATTGTTTGGGGAAAGCGCTGTTTCCCCAACACCTGTGTGAACCATCCATACGCGGATCAGAGGCGTGACGTTCGTCACGCGCACCTTACAAACTTCATGAACTTTTCACACGAAAAGTCCTACAATTTGGCGTTAATATTTATTAATAAATTAAGGATGAGTTTCTACTGTTTTATATATTTACTTTTTTTTTTCCCCTTTACTTAAGTACAAAAAATAAATCTTTCTTCAAAAAAGGCTTTCTTAAACTTTTAAAATTCTTGAAATAAAAAAAAATTAATACTTGAAACATGTTTCGATAAGTATCCACTTTTCTCAAAGTTTTACCCCACAGATTGAAGTTTAATTATTGAATCTTCCGTAATAATTCCCAAAAAATGAAAAATTTAATCATTTAAGAATTCTTTTATTCTTATTAATACGAAAAAGCACGATGGTTTGCCTACTTACTTAGTTTATCTTGCAGTTGCATGGATTCAACATTTCGTCCGCTGTTTACACACTTAATTATAACCCTGCAGGCCGCAATTCCCGAAAACAGGACTTTTTATAAACTGTTTGTATGGTTTCCAATGATGCCATCTGTGAGTTTTATTTTTTCCCAGTTCCCCCAGTCATAGTGCAGCATAATTCAAAACCTATTTACGCCTCTGAAAGTGTTAAGACATTGCCCTTAAAATCTCACTCCCCCCTTTCCTAAAAATTTCAATCGCTCTTGAAATAAACTTGTTTTATACTGTCCGTTGGAGAGGAATGTCGTTAAATATTTAAGCGTATATTAAACAAAATTGCTTTAATTGCTCTTTAAATTTATTTAATTTTCTTAAATGTTTAATCTTGTTCTATGTGGAATTTAAAATGTTCTATTAACGTTGTACAAACAAACCCGTAAGTATTTTCTTTGAAAAATAGAAATGTGAAGCTATATGGTATGAAGTCCTATTCATCAATAAAATTTTGTTTTAAAAATTTAAGGGGGCGTAAATTGAGAATCGGCAAATTTAATTTTTTGTCTGTAAAATTTTCTGTTGTAGTCTGCGCACAGACATTTAAGAATACAATCAGATTTCAAAATTTGCTTGCAACCTCATCTAAACCTATTGCAAAAAATATTTTGTGGCATATCCCCCTTGTTTCAAATAGGTCTTAATTAAAGGGTTATATTATGACAAATTTTTTACTAAGTGACCTCGGTTTCCTCCATTCAATTCCATCGGACAAAAGACTAATATAACAATTTTAAACATCGATGTTATATAAAAAACTCATTGCTATTAGTTATTTTCGTACTCATTGATTTTAATTTTTCTTTTAAAAATGATTTACAGTCATACACGTATAATTGTTATTTTTTTTTAATCGCTAATTTACCGTAGTATTCATTATTCAGTATAAAACAATGGGGTTTTGTGAACTCAACCAAAATATTAAAAACTTTCTTACTTGTATATATGATTTTGGCTTATGCAGACATATGTTTTGGAAAAATTTGGGAGCTAAGCTGCAATTTTTATATTCTTAGTACAAAAATCAGTTTTCAAGATGTTTTAAAAGCAGCCAGAGTATAGAGGTTTGAAACATCGAAAATTAATTTCGGGAAATATTTTCATTATTTGGTGTCTTGTCCTGTCAGAAGGCGGCTGGCTGGTCGGAACCGTGAAGGCCCCTGAAGGACAAACCAGCTCGTTCTGTGTTAAAACTGTTCCCTAGTGTATAAAAAAACTCATCTCAACTACCCCCTGACAATCTCACGCAAAAAAATTAGGGCTGTCGCAGTTGACTGACCGTGAAGTATATTTATATTACTCGTAGTAAACAGTGCACCATTTCTTTTTAGCTGCATTTCCCAAAATTCATCAATTGAAACTTTTGGGACAATTTTTAACCTCTTAAATTTGTTGAAGAAGATTTAAAAGGGTTTTTGAAGAATAGACACTTTTTTAGTTTATATTTAAAAAAAAGAAGAATTAAAATGCCCTTGTATAGTAAAAGTTCTAAAACCTTTGCTTTTTTTAAAAAATGAAATGAAATGAAATATGCCTTTTTTTTAAATGGGGAGTTAGGGTATTTTGCCCTCTCTACCCCTCACCTCTATCTTATAGTCTCAAAGTGACTATCTTTATTTAATTTAGATAATTCAAAATGAAATTTTTAAATACCATTTAATTAAATTAAAATTAGTGTTTACTGTATTAAATTAAGTATATGGTACAAATGAATCCACCTCGATTTGTTTAACAACATTTTAAAATCGAATATCAAGAAACTTTTGACGTATGATCAGCAGCCGGGTTTTTAAAAGCTTCATCGTTCTGAAAATTAACTTTTGGATGTTTAGATCTGTTTAATCGACTATTCTTTAGAAAGCCATCACCCACAATTGACTTTTCGGGAGGTCTTGACCGTTAAAAATAAGTCAGCCTTTAGACACATTCTGTCTTATTACACGAGCAAACTTCTTTTTATTACATTAAGGAAATTGATGGTATGGAAGTGTGTATTTATTAATTTTTGATATATAATAGTAAGAACATTTCCTCTCGAATTGCTCGCCATTAGAAAGGACGAGAAAGTTTGACCTTTTCTTCACATTTCAGATACCTGAACGCAGGATTCTTCTAACTGTATCAAATTCGTGACGGGGCATGGCTACTTCAGGACATATCACTACCCGGATGGGTAAGGTTTGGGGTCGAACTTGGTGTGCGTATTGCCTACAGGGACGTTGATGACGCTCATCATTCGTTCTTCGAGTTGGAGCGTTTTCACTATAAAAGAACGCATGTCTCCACTATCGGCAGACACTGTTATGAAGGTAATGCTGGCAATGGCGAGGACACGTGGAATGCCGTTTTCTGTGTTCATCCACCGTTGTCTGTCGGTCGAGAAGGAGGTTTCATGACTGACCTTTAGGCCCCCAGAAAAGTAGCTCGGCTCTATTAAGGCGCAAGATACGAGGACAGGATGGAATAGTCCTGGAAAAAGCTCCCTGTCTGGAACCCCAAGGCCCCTAGGGGTTAAGGGGTATTATGTGTTGAACGGGCGCGAGCTCCTCTCTCTGTAAGCATCTCCCATACGCAAATAAGGATTATGTTTAAGACATTAGTCGTTTGGTTATGGTTTAAAGCATTGC
Organism: Homalodisca vitripennis; assembly: GCF_021130785.1. NCBI lineage: Eukaryota > Metazoa > Arthropoda > Insecta > Hemiptera > Cicadellidae > Homalodisca > Homalodisca vitripennis. Next base: position 3,224 of record NW_025788701.1, read on the forward strand.
ATATAGTATGTAAATTGAAACATCCCTCTCAGTATTTGAATGCTACTTTGGAAATGTAAAGTAATATCTCTACCTTGATACTTTTCAGTTTATAAAAAATCTGTTTTTGAAAAATGTATATAATACTACAAATAATAAAATCTTACTGTGGAAGAACCAAAAACTATACCTTTGTGTGTTTAAATGGTAGCAGCTTGTTTCATGACTAACTTGGTGGAATGAAGTAGACTTTGTTTTATACAGCACGCAATAAAAAAAGAGAGTTAAAGGACTTCACAACACTGGTCAGTCTGAATACTGCGGTCAGCCCTGCTGAGTTTCAGTAGTCGGTCTGGTGGTGACCCCAACCGCTGAACTGTTGCGCCTCGTTAAATGTAAGGGTTTTATACTAGTTCAAAATATTCCATTTACTTTTTCATTTTTGTATGCGGGTTAACCATACCTTCTCAAATCATTTAGCTATTTAGGTATTCAAAGAAACTTACCTTATCACCCCATATAATTATTTTCCAACAAGGGTTGTAACTGATTTCAGCTTTTTGCTTGCTGTAATTTGAATTTTTATTTTATGTGGTGACTATTTAAGACGCGTAGAAGGTGTAATATGGGGACAATAATTTGTTTACGCAAGTTCTTTAATAATTTTCAACTGATTCATTCTTAATTATAGTTAATGATTATTCGTATTACGTATTCAAGATTCGAGCTACGATTCACTGATTTTGGTTGAGCTTATAACTACCGGTAATTCTAAGTGTTATAAAACCAAAATATCAAATAAAAAAAGAGGACGGTAAGTTAGATTTTAGTTTTTTTTTTTTAATTCACCAGTATTTTCATATCTATGCTTGCATATACACAAGAGTTTTAGTTCTTAATATTTACAGTGGTTTAACTATTTTAAGATACCTTATTAAAACATGAGCTTACGCATAAAACATCTGACACTATTCATTTTGAAGTTCTTACAATGTGGCATTGTTTTTATCATTGTATGTGTAATAATTGGGTCGTAACAAGTAATTTAACCGTTGACTAAACTCCTTAGAATAATTTGTCGAGGTTCTTAGATTGTCACATCTTTAGAGGTACAGTATTTGAAGTTCATCATTTTACAAAAGTTTATTCTCGAATTAGTTAAAACTGTCAGTTTAATTTGACAGTTTAAATTGTCGACAAAATACATTTGCGACAACCACCCAAGTCCTACCAAAATAAACTTTGGAAACGAAACTGACAAGCAGTACTCTGGTGTAACCGATGGCTGTGTATGACAAAATTTGCTAAGCTAAATTCTGTATTTGTCAGCCTAATTAAGCTAACTTAGACGAACGTCTCGTTAGCGAAGCCTAATATAACTAAAAAAATTTTCATTTTAGACTGAATTTTTGTGTAACATATGTAGACAGTTTTATGGAATTAAACGTTTTTAGATTGATAAAATATACATTTAAAAGTGATTTGAAGCAGAGTACACTAGGGTGTATTCGATGATGAAAAATATAAGTATAGTATTTAATTTTATATTCAACATATTTAAAATATTTACAAATGTAGCGGGATGTGTGTTCTACTTTTTTGTAAAGGAAATATTAATATCTAAAGGAAATATTAAAGGTATATTAAATTATTAAAATCCATATAGATAATATCAAGAAGTATGTAAAATCTGTTTTGAATTTTGTAATGTGGGTATATTATTATCATTTAAAAAAGTTTCTTGAATAAAGTTTGAAAAAAAAGAATTAGATAGATTAGTTGTGGTTCACAAAAAAAAAAATAACTTCGAAAATGATTTTTTTTATGTAATTTTTAAAAATAATTCTAAATAAAAAAATTTTTTCCTTGAGGTGCAAAATTATTTATTTTATAAAAGTATATTTTACACTAAAAAAGCCCGAGTTTAATGGATGTCAACCAAAAATACTTAAGTCCGAAATGAAATTCGTAATTTGCCCTATGAGAACTTATACTTATACATAACTTTATTCATAAAGTTACACCAAAACATTTAAAAAAAGTTTGTCGATTAAGTTAACAAACCAATGTGTTTGTTCTGATTATCTTGGGAAATGGGTGTAGTTGTTAATCACAATCATTTCATACTCGTGTTTTTAAGTAAAGGGGCAAAACAGAGAAGCAGCAAAACAAAACAGTACGTTATTCCAAGTACTGTTGTACTTTCTAATGAAAAGGAGCAGGACTATCTAATACGAGTAAATTAGTGACTACTCATGCATAAACAAAGATTAAGAAATAAATTTAAATACATTGCTGAAATTAGAACAGCATAATTTCGTGTTCTTTGTCTATCTGTCTTGATGGCGATTTCCCAGGAATCTTCGAGCGAGAGCCTTTCAGATCATGTATAAATGGCTTTTTAATGGCATGAAAATCAGAATTCTATAGCACTATCAAAAATTTTCCCGTGGAATAATCCCCGTGGAGTCCATATTTAAAAAATTTTAAATTAAATTTTAAACGTATTTTCAGAAAATATAAACAGAGCTAAAATTTAATAGTACGAAAAATTAAACAAATTTGCAAATTTTATTTAATACAATCTGCATTAAAATGGTTTTAAATTTCATTATGTATTTTATTCAGTTTATTCTTTTAAAAAAACTTTGGGGGCCTCAATCATCAAAAAAGTGGGAAATGTTTTGAATTTGTACTTGCCCAAAGGACTTCAAAAATGCTCTTCAATCTAAAATCATAGATGAGAGAAAATTTTAAGTTTTAATTTAAAGATCTAGATCGAATTAACATACAAAGGTTAAAATTACAATTTCATAATGTACTGTATTGGGGGGGTTTTGTTCTTTTAAAAAAAATAATTAATTTAGCTGATTTAATATCCAAATTAACAAAACAAGTTAGCTTTAAAAACCACCAAGATTTTTTAAAAGTCATACAATCGGGATGTAGTGGGAAAGATGAGCAAATCACTACGGATTTTTTTAATAGAAATCTAAAACCTTTAAACATCAATTCG
>NW_025788702.1:0-11073 GCF_021130785.1 Homalodisca vitripennis
CTTAATTTTTGCCTAAAGAAACGTTTAACTAACTAGTAGGTAGTCTGGTCGGAAAATATTAGGGTATAATAAATAAAGAATCTTATTAATCAGCAGCTCACATAATTATCGCATTTCTTAAACATTGAGAACTTCACGGAGTCAAATGCTTTGCATGACCAGCTGGAGGTCAGATTTGGAAAAGGGCAGCTTATCTCTGGTTGGATAATGTTAAGAGGCGGTCCTAGAGTGCGATCACGCACACTAATCTTCTCTATGTCATCTTCTCTATGACCTATTGTTTTTATTTCATACAAATTCTTATCTTTGTGGCTCTGGAAGTGTCTCATTGGGCTAATACAGACAAATTTCCCTTTAACAAATTGAAAGAGGAGGCATCATGATAGGCTTTAGTCATGGTGGGGAGATAGGCAGCGATCCCAATGAGAAGGGGACAGGGTTAGTCTTTGCCCGATTTCACTGTTAGGGGGCGCGATCATCCGTATGAAATGTGTTGGGATCAAACAACGTGATCATCGCACGTTTATCTTACAGGCAATTATTTAATTCTGTGTGTTTACTTTTGTTTTTTTTTTCACTTAGGACGAGAAACTGAGATCCTACTAATATTATATATAAATGGCGGCGGAATTAGTTTGAATGTTTGGCGGTTTGTCCTCGAATCACGCTGAACTTACTAAACGACGGAGTGTGCTGAAATTTGGAACAGTATAGCTTTTGGTCTGAATTATTAACATTTATAGTGCTTTTAACCTACCGCATAACACATTCATTTCCACAAAATAAAGTCGAATTAAAATTGAAAAATTAGTTTGTTTACATTCGAATGTTCTGATAAGCATAGTATTATAATATTTATAGACACATAATCCTAAGTTAAAACTGACCCTAAACAGTAAACTGTTTGGGCACTTTTCAGCTGAAGTTCATCAGTGGCAGAAACGTAATGTTTAAAATTAAAATATTAGAAAATCTTATAAATAAAAATTATTCGCAAAATTGTTGTTAATCGTACGCAAATCTTGATAACGGCTTGACCGCTTCGGATTAATTCTATTTGTAAAATGTCAATTTAAAACGTCCGACGAAGGTTTTTATGAAGAAAAAGATAAGAAAAGTGAGCCTGGAATAATTTTGGACAATCCAAAAAAATTGAGTATTTTTTTTTACGTTTCATATATTCAAATTTAAACTGGCGCTAAACAGCTGTTGACAGCTATAGGATCGACAAAACTTCTGAAACATCTGTATACATTTAAAATTATATCCAATAATAAGTACACATTGCTTGATCGGTAGTGTAATGCAGATAGTAAATAAATAATAATAATTTTATTTTCTCACTCGTTAATATTTACATGAAATATAACATAATATGCTCCTTGGGAAAAAACTGACCACAGTTACAAGTATGTGTGGCCAGTGAGAATTAATAAATATCAAGCAAATTTACAAACATCCTTAAACTAATTATATAAATACAACAGTACAAAAATGATAAATGAGCTCCAGTCCTCGATACATCCAAATACACTCTCCTGCGGCGGGCTCTTGGTTTACTTAATAAAATAACTAAAATAAGTATCAGAATTATATTCCTATAATAGGAGGTACTGCAGTTCAACTTAACAATTCTTCTCACATAGTTAACGTCTACTTATATTTACAATTTTTAGAATAAAAATAAAACAACAGCGACGAAAAAAAAAAATTTAAATTAGTTTCGACATAAGGTACAAGAATTTATACCAAGCAAAACATTCATAAAGTCTACATCTTGTTTTAAAAATAACCACTCTTTTAATTTTCCGGAAAATAATTTTAAGTTTATACAACTTTTTACCTCATGTGGTAATTGATTAAAGTACTTAGGCCCTAGTATATTAGGAAAGAAAGTTTAAAAATTAAAATTTTTGTAACTTTTGGAAGTTTGATGATTTTATTTGATCCACTTCTTGTATTGTGCATTAAATTTTGTTGTTCCAGTGTTTCCACTTTTAAGAATAAAATATGTCTTAAGACATGTAAATAAATAGATGTTGAACAGGAAGTATCTTTAATGTGTAGTATAGTGGGAAATGAACTGTCATCTCTTTTTTTTATCATGCAATTATTCTGATAAGGCAATTTTGGGAATTTTCTTATCCTCAAAATATAAGTCTTGTAGGTACCGACACGTCCCTCCAACAATGTATAGGCATACTGAATTCTCGATTGTAGCCAGTCGCAAAAATTAAAGCATTTTTTAAGGTTGTTTCGTTGCAAAAGTTTCTTAAAGAATTAGAAAAAATGTCCTTATCATTGATTTAATTTTACTGTTGAAGCAGTTATTGAGTGGTCTTTCCCAATTTAATTGATTCGTCCAGTAAAACGCCTAGATTATTTAAACATATTTTACGCTTTTTCTATGGTTTGATACATTTGGTTTTGAGTACAATTATCTATGTTGTATACTATATCAGAGGGAAAAATCAAAATTTTTATGACTGAAATTATGGCGTAACTTATGTTTTAGCTGACATTTACTTGGCATTTTTGTTTTTTCACACACCAATTTTTTTTAAAGTGTAGAGGGTTCTTTCTGTAATAAGATTGGCCGAGCGATAGCGGCGTCTGTGAATGAATAAAAGAACGCGAAATCGTCAGCAAAAGCACATATTTGCCCATGAAAATGAAGTTTTAAACAGGTCAATTATAAAAAATTAGAAATAGGATTGAATAGAGGGTCACTGACCCTTGTGGTACTCCAAGCCTTGACAAAGTAAGGGTTACTAAACCTATCATTATTCTTAACCTGTTGGACCCTTATTGCTTAAAAAGAAAGCTTTTAAAACCAGTTAAGAGCGATTCCTCTTACCTCTCCTGCATGTTCCAATTTTTTCTCAATAAGATGTTATGGTCAAACCCATAAAAATTCAAAAAGCTTTTTTAAAGTCAATAAATAGACCTGTGTCTTTCTCTTTTTTGTTTAAGTCACAATATTAATTTGTTCTGTAATTGCAAGTAATGCTTCTTCAGTTGATTTTTCCTTTTCTCTAAATCCAAACTGGCAGGGACTAAAAAAATTGTTTCTTTCCAAAAAGCTTAATACTCTTGATTTAATTAATTTTCTCAATTATTTTAGAAAAAACTGATAGTCAAGCTTATTAGGTCTTAACATTGTCAAGTTTATATAAGGATGAATCCTTCTTGAATAAGGGAACCAACAGTACTTAATTTAAGTCTTTTCGGGAAAAAACCTTCATTACAACTTAAGTTAAACAATGTACTGATAAGACAGCGGATATTTCATTTGAAATGTTTTAAACACAGTCTACGGAAAAATTATCAACACCAAACATGATTTTTTATTTTAAGGTTTTTTATTATTTGTATGATTTCTAAGTCGTTTGTAGGGATTTATAAAGATTGAGGAGGGACTAGGCAAGGAAAGAAATGTTTGAGGTGCAGAAGTGTGCAGGTGAGTTGGACCTTAAGGGTTGAGATAAGATAAGAGTATGATTGACTCTGCCACTTTGTCTTGCATCAGACCACTACCTTCCCCGTTATACTAAACTCGATCTTATCTACAGATTTAGGTCGATTGTGCCGCTCCACTCTCAAATTATTTTATAATTATTTCCATGCACTGTGCTTGGTTCACTCTATGGGCAACTGGTTAACTTTTGTATTGGTATTAATAAATTTCTGCTTGGTTTTAAATTAATACTCATTTTTTTAGTTTTTCAGTAAATCTGTTTAAATAAGTACATGTAATTATATCAATTTTTACTTCCAATTTGACGCCAGAGACGAAAATTAAAATCATCTTATATGCATTAAATACTGTTATGAAAATTAACCATGAACAAAGTTATGAATATTTATCACATAAGTTGCTTTAAAACTGATGGGACTTTCCTTGACATTATGATATTACATATTAAAACAATCGGCCTCATGGAAAAACAGAGGAATGAATAGCTAACATGAGTAACCATTGCCTCAAACGATTTCATTCCTTTTCCCGCTGGTTACCAAGTCCAAAATAAAAATCGAAGTGTAAACGGCAAAACACTTTAAGTAACAATTATTTTGGAATGTTATCAAAACTCCTTAATAAGAGGATTTTCCTCGCCTCCTTATATATTATAAATCTATACCGATAAGTAACATAGTAAGAATTTTATGTTAGGAGGAACTTCCCCTTAGGGAATAGAGGAATAGAGGTCGTAATATAGGCTTTTCGGTCCTATCTTTTATGTGTATATTTTAAGCGCAAAGTGTAACTTATGTCAAAACAACCAGATTTTTTTTGATTCAATCTAAATGAGACTTTCTCGCGAGAACTAGAATAAGTTGCGAAACGTATATAGTATTTTGATTTGATCGACTCGGCAAAGGCTAAAATCTGTGGACGTATGTAGGTTAAGTTGAATCTTAAAAAAAAGACGGTCTTAAGTAGGCACTTTTTTAAAAAAAAAAAAAGGCCGAAGTAGGCAATGTACGGTCCTCTAGACGTAAGTAAATATATATATAACTAATATATTATATATTTTATATTTATATATATATATATTTATATAATATATATATTTATATATGAGTATGTATATTTATCTTCTTCGTATAGAACAACAAGGCAAGAACTCCTCACTAATGAGTACTAGGAAATATCTTAGACCACTAAAATATATGGACCCAAAGGACTCGGAAATATAACGACTTTTTTTTTTGCTTTTTTGTTTCGACCGAAGAGTGAATTTCTGATCCACCTGTGTGATCCCGGAGATGTGTTGTTTGTTTTCCCCTTGATCGGGATGACAAGCGGCAGATTACAGACTGTGACGTTAATGTATATAATTAATTTAGAAACTCAGAAATGTTACGGTGGCCAAAGCATGATACTGTATAAATGATTAAGAGTTAAACACAAACAACTTTATCCTAAACTTCCGAAATAGCTATTTTACCATGCTGAGAACTTAAATAATATCTATCATGATGTATGGCCTAATTAAGTTTTAATTTTATTAAAATATTAATAAACAAAAATATTTATTTATAGGAACTTAACCCACATCGAATATTACAACATCATAAATTGCTTTTACTACACTACGCATATATAAGCAATTTCGGGGTTACCTAAACATTTTGGCGGTGCGAAAGCCGCGTGGTAACAGCTAGTAACCTCTAATAAAATTGGCTTTAGTCTGGTTATTTTTTAGTTTTTTTTTTTTTTTTCTTGTTGTGGTTTGCGGATGTTCTCACGTTCACAGGACCCGCTAGGAATAGCAAACATGGTATGTAAACAATGTACTTTAGGAAGCATCCATATCCACTCGCCCTACCCAACTCAGAGTCCATTCCTTTTCGCCGAGTAAAGTAGTTTTCATATTATTATACCACACATCGATTCCACCCCATTACAATGCAGCATGTAGAGTGAGCATTTATACTGTAACGGCTAGTGTAAAGTGGCAAACAAACTGGAATGGTATAAAAAAACAATCCCTGGGCCTGCTGTGTAGTATGATTTGTTTACTCTATCCCAGCTGCACGGCTGCATCGCCATCGAGGAAATAGGTGCCCCTTAGTTTTATTTTATTATACGCGATATAGTTAAAGTTATTAATCTATGAATGGATTTCAATATGTGTATTAAAAGACCCTCCTACAGTTAACGTATATAGTGCCAAAGATAAAGTGAATAGCAATAAAAGAATAACCATTACAATTAACTCAAAGATCAGACAATCGAAGCAACACACAGCAGAATAAAGCCTGCTCTTTTATAATCAACTTTGAAGTGTTTTTAAATAACCGGATTCTTTCTCAAAGATAGTTCGTATGGCACAGTTTTAACAGATGAAGGAACCGATAAATTTATACAATAAAAATAATACATTACATATGTCAAACAAGGGAAGGAACTACACAATGGCAAATACTGTAGAATAAAGCTGGTCTTTTTATATCAACTTTTTATACCAACGTGTCTTCAACGCGGAATTCAAAGGCTTAGGGGCGCTCGTGAAGCACGGTTTAAAGGTAAACGAAACAATAACTGATAACAATAAAATAATACATTTACATGTCAAAGAGAGAAAACTACACAATGCAAATACTGTAGAGATAAAGCTGGTCTTTTGTTTATATTCAACTTTTTATACCAAGTGTTCTATTCAAAACCGAAATTTCAAAAGCGCTCGAGGCGCTACGTGAGGGGACACGGTGTAAAAGGTAAACAAACATAACTGATATAATAAAATGAATACATTACATGTCAAAGAGGGAACGTACACAATGCTAAATACTGTAGAATACAAGCTAGGTCTTTTTATATCAACTTTTTTAATACCCAAGTGTCTTCAAACCGAAATTCAAAGCGTCTCGTGAACATCAACTTTTTATAAGCCAAGTGTCTTCAACCGAAATTCAAAGTCGGCTCCGTGATGTGCACGGTTAAAAGGTATAAACAAGGCATAACTGATACAATACAAATAATACAGTTACATGTCAAATAGAGAGGGAACTACAACAATGGGGGCAAATACTGTAGAATATATAGCTGTGTCTTTTTATATACAACTTTTTATAATACCACGTGTCTTCAACCGGAATTCAAACAGTCGCTCGTTGGGCAGCGGTTAAAAGATTAAACCAAAGGTAAGTGGATTACAATAAAAGAATACATTACATGTCAAAGACAAAACTTAACGACGCAAATCATAGTAGAATTAATAGGCTACACTTTTTGTCAGTCAACTTTAAAAGAGTTCTTTTGGATATAGATTGGGGAAAGGAAAACCATAAACTACATGACAGTTAATAAAAGGGGTGTATTTTAAATAATTGTGAAAAGAGGGTACGTCTCTGAAAAACTTTAGAAAGTTTTGTAAAGAGGCAGATAAGTTTGGACGCCAGAACTGTGGACTACTGCATACATTTATGTGGTAGTTATTTCATATGGCTTGAGAAAACCTAGTCAGAATGTGTCATAAATCATACCTTTGTACTCTTGTATTTAAGAGTTATAGAAGAGCAAGTATGAAATGACTTTAGCTACACTAACATTTTAGTATACTTTTGTCCTCTCACTAGGAACTAATAGCTGAGAATTTATCTCATTGCACTTAGTCACTAAAAGGACTCCTTTGTTGGCTTGTCTCCCAGAGTGACAGGGATAATTTAGAGGATGGGTAAGATTGGAGATAGAGGCTACCTCTCCTGTTAAAGTCCATAAGCAAAGAAATATAGGAGTATTAAAGATAGAGGGGATCATGTCACAGTGAACGGAAAACAGGATTTTTCCGGACATTTGCCATCGTTATGTGAAACAAGAAAACATTAACACTTACGTTTCGAGATCTGCAATTGATCTCTTCTTCAGGTAAAGTACTACCTAATACATAACCACCCCTACAAACTAGGTTAAAATTAAACAAATCTTATAAAGCGTTGTGCGACGCTTGGAGTCAGGAATCACAACCTAATGTTGTATGTCTACTTCACTAACACTAAAGAATGACTTATAAAAAAAAAAACTATACAAAAAACATTTTCATTTAAACTAAATACGAAATACAAGGTACAATATGTCTTCATCGTTCTACTAACCATTTACGATGACCCAGAGGGAGCCAATGGTAATCGTGACGGCTGCCGGCTAAACAACGATGGCGGAAATACAAGGGGAAGGGGAACAGCGAATGGGCTCCCTTCTCGCGTTAGTATTGTGTTCGTTATGCGAGATGAACTTCTTTAAAACCATATTGTGGACTTCCGCATTGGTTTTATATGTCACAGTGTAAGAAGGGACGAGGCCAGATCTGTACCATCAGTCCTCTCCAAATCAAAGAGGGTCAAGGGTTTAGGCATGCCTTTATTATCAAGGTAGCATACATGTCCGCGGCCCTTAATTCTTAGTGGGTAGCCTCATTCAACATACTTGACCTATCGATCTATAAACGTGGACCCCAGTATCTTTGACATTATATTAGCGGTTTAGTGATGTGCCGCTCCTAGGAACACTCCAGATTTAAGTGACCCCGTCGGTTTATATTGTATCTAATGTAAGTTCATGTTAGAAGTGTATAAACGAGTGTTTAAATCTGGCCTTGGGAATATTTTATCTAATACAAAAAACTAATGATGGCGAGAAAAAACAACATGCGTCAATGTACTAGTTCTAGTAGTATGGCTATACATGCAATGAGGTCTGTTCTGGAATTCGATTATAGTTGAATAATCCACTGGCATTTATCTGTATTATTCCACCGTATTAAGTAGTTGTATGAAAAGAACTTTTCTTCTCTAAAGTGGTTTTTCTGAGAAACAAATCTTCAAAATATGTTTGAGATAGGGGTCGCGAAGAATTCTATAAATTTTAATTTTGATCATTTAATAATACTTTTAATTTCAAAATTTGATATCGAGCAAAATTTCCAATTAGATTACATATAAAATTTTTGTATATTTAGCTTTATTGTTGAATTGATCTTAATATATATGACCTCAATAATAAAAATATGGCCTTTTTTCTTTGTCTACAGGTTAACAGTACCATAATAATAATACTTCTGACCCCAAGCAATAAAAAAATGCTTTTTTGAGGAATTGCAAACCTTGCTTTCAGTTGCAGTTGGAAAATAAAACTTGCTGATTTATATTTTGCCAGCGAATGTTGACATAAACAGTGTCTGATTTGCCGAGGCAAATATTTCTATATAATTAAGTTAAAATCAAAATTTTAAGTTAGCTGTTAATGACCATCATCTAAATTTATCAGTTCACACAAACGTCAATGTCATTTTACTATGTTCCACAACCTCTATTGTTTAAAATGTTTTGGCCTCACTCGGGAGGACTATCTCCCAGTAAAACAATAACATGTTTTACCAATTAAGTGAAGAATTATTGAATATAAATAACTTTTTAGTGAAACATCATCTTGTGGTTTACTTAAAGAAATATAAAAATTATACTGATCCTCAATTATATTTTGTAAATAAATAACATTCTACCAAAGCCTAAAAATGTGCGATCTCAAAATTTGGGGACCCTTGTATGCGTGTTTTAGTAAAATGTACAAAACACTTTGAGAAGGTCCATAAAAATAATACCAAAACTAGGACAATTGAGAACTGAAGAAAGAAGCCTACTTGAATTTAGAATTTTAGCATTGAAAACTTAATTTTTTTACGAGGAAAACGCTAGGTGGTATTCATGAGGTATGGTGCATGCTACCAGCCATTTCTATGTGGATTAGAAATCTTTTTACATTGATCTTATGGGTAAAACCACGATGGAAAACGGAGACCACGCGGGGGGGAATATAAAATAAATTTGTTGACAACAACCCGTGGCATGTAAAATTTTCATCCCATAGAGTGATAAAAAATTCAACAATATAGTGAAAAAGAAAAGGCAATCTTTAAATGTCGGATGACAAGTCTTTTGTGTTGTAAACCAAATCTCCCTGAGCTCACACTGAACTTTTTCACGTATTTGAAGGCACTTTCATATGAAAACGTAAAGACACATGAGGCAAACAACTGTATAATGTATCATACTGGCGAAGATAACTCGAGATTACATTTCTTCTATGAAAACAGTTTTAAATTAGAAACTTGTGACTATATAAACATTTGTTAATATATTCTACTATATAAATACGTTCTCGTAATTCTGTTGATGGTGCAAGTCCATCCATGCATGAAAAACATTTACTTGTCTCTGTATCATTGGTCTGCATATCTATCTGCACGCGTACAATCTCAAAAAATTAAATGATACTAGAATTATACTGAAAGTTTTTAAGGAAACCTCAGTGAACGCCTGTTACATCAACCACGTTGGGTGGTGGGGTACTCGTAGCCCAGATCCTCCCTCCTCAGAAACCCATTCCTAAAACCAACATTTATTTATTATGCGTAAAACATGTTTATCGTGGTTAGAAAAAATTATATAATACACTTATGATATTTAAAAAAAACTTTATTTTCACTTCAAGTACTAAAAAATGTAGTGTGTCAATATTGACACACTGGGGTCCACAGGGTAACAGGCACTTTAAAAAGGTTTATAATGGAAAATTCTTAAAATAACAGTTTTATTTAACCAAAATCAACTTATATTAGAGCCTCATGGAAGAGAGCATAAGAAGGGGGGGGGGGGGGGGAGGGCAATTTCTTGCTTGAGTTATACATAAGTAAAACTTTACCATGTTACACCAAAGAAAACGTGCGTTAGTAAATTTACAGTCTGAGCAAACATTTATTTTTTTTTTTCTACATATTATCTCGATATCTTACGGTGGGCCTCGTTTCTACATAGCTGCGGCATGTGATTTTACACCAGAAGTTCTTTTTTGTGTCTGATGGAAGAGGGTTTGGGCTTTCTTCCATTTTTGTGGCCGCACCAGCCGCTGGAGGAATGAATTTCTTCAAATCTCATCTTCTTCGCTCATCATCATGTTATCTGCTCCGTTAGCAAGAATGAGTTGGTCAGCAAGTTCAGTTTCTGCATGCCAGTTGATCAACTTAATCTCTTTTTGGAGTTTCTAATCCATTTTCAAACCATCTGTGTAGGATCCATGCCAGCTGGTCAATGACAAAATTCGATCATATGGAACACCTAGTGAAGCAGTCCATTTTTTGTCCCTTGGTATCTGATACGATAATATGAAATATATCGAATTCAATCATTTCGACAACCGTACCCATTTTGTCGTTATAAAAGATATAATCGTTTTAAACGACGCAAGGTCTGTCAACTTGAATAAATATCACGCTCAGCTTAAGACGATCAACGCTTTTGCATTTGTCCTTTGGCTCTGAACGCATACATACTTGGATGGCCAAAACACAAGGTTTGCTGTCGATTCCACTTGACAACGCGCTATCTTCCCATCATCTCATACATTTTTGGACTGATGAACGTTCCTCTGCCGACCTTGCTCGTACCTTTCTGTATCAGTGTACAGTTGAAGATCCAGGAGGAATATAAGCCACGATTTACAATATGGGTAGCCATTGGCCTAAAAACCAAGCAAATGCAGTTTCATCTATCAAGTGAATAAGAGTTAAA
>NW_025788703.1:0-10356 GCF_021130785.1 Homalodisca vitripennis
TCAAGAAAAACTCGATGTTTTTTGGTAAATCTCATCGGAGTGTATACACTCATTTACCTTTTTGTAATAATTCAACTTACTACTAATCTAAATTCTTTCTCAAAACGAACAATCAAAGCTGACAAAGACAGGCAGACACAAAACAAAGCATTTTTAAAGATACGCTCAGGTGAATTATATATATTTACATGCCTTCAACTAACCCTTAAAAAATTGTCATCCGTTATAAAGTACCCTGTATAATCGATAATTTGTTTAATTCAGGACTGAAAAGGTACTATTCAACTGTGTTAATCTAAGTTAACAGAATGAACATTTAAAAACTAACCTAAACTGATTAATTCTAAAGTTTAATTAATTGAGCTGATTACCAAGATTGAATGCAAGGAGATTTCATATATATGCTATTGTTGAACCGATTAAGGGTACACACTCTAAATGAGAAGTGGTATCCAATTCCATTCCGGTGTTAATTCGGATTTATGTTCCCCCCAAACAGTCTACCACGAGAGCCACGTGCCATTTTTTTGTTTTTTTTCTTGAATGTGAGCTGAGATTGAATAATTGGATGAAGGAGCTGTCTACATCCTTCAGTCTTGCCACTGCCGATGTCGTATCGATTGTCCTCAGCTGCTCCGTCGAGCACGCCCTCTCCACTTCAAGGTAAATTGAATAAGATCACGTGTGAGACAGTTTCCCTTTAAAAATACTAATATCAACAAAGGAATTATTATATTATAATGTTTGCTTCCCTACTACTTTCGAGAAGTCATTGTAGACGGAAAACAAGAAAGAATAGATTCTAACAACCTCCCAAGAATTTATTATTTTAATATTCCATCCTCTGCACAGCCACGCAACACAATTGGTATGACACAACATTTAAAATTATTGCGTATTTTCCTCTATTATTAGAATAAGAATTCGATATAGAAATCATGTTTGCGATCTACAGAGAAAGATATTTGTGCTTTCTTCATTGTTTTCCCGTAATATGGATATGCAATTATTAAGACAGAAATTAAACTTTTTTTTTTTTTTTTTTTATTTTCAAAGTAATTGAGCCTATTTTCAAACGGATTACAAATTACAGGTTAACGCATGTAATATTTACAATATGCTAAGATTTGTAATGTATTAAAGGCTATCGTTATTTTTTTGTTTGTTTTGAACTTCATCACACCCCAAAACTTCACCAATACGATCCAACTGGGTGCGGGGGCCGCCATTTGCTCATAAAATGATCAAACCATTCTTTTCCGATCGTAAGCCCTTATACATATTCTTTTGGGGGTTCTCTGTATCAAATAAGTCAAGGCAAGGTCATTGTTTGATTTCCATAATTTTTGCTTGCTCAAACATTAAAAGAGTCGATCCCGGTATCACACATGCCTAAACAACCACAAGTAATAACAGCTTGATTCCGTAAAGAGCTATTCCTACTTCAACAGTAGGAACTTTTTCTTTCGCGTGGGACCCACCCCGCTCTCTGCCTGGATTCTGTCTGAACGTTTTTCCTGTGGGGGGTTTTCACAACAGCCAGTCTCACAAAAAGGGATTTCTGTAAAGAGAGCTTCAATGAAACTACCACACCCCGTAATAGAGAATGGAGTAATGGAACGGTCAGTTAAGCGCGGTGAATAACCTGGCCACTACTTGATGGCAACATATCTCAGTGTTATACTAAGTCCTCTAGGCAAAATCTTTTTATTGATGATTAAACTGTCGTTAATAATCGTAGTAAGTCTCGAACAACTGAATCAATCTCTTGAGGTTGATTTTGGCGTTTAAAAATAAACATACAAAATCTTGCATAAAACATATTTCAGTTGCTTGAAGACAGCATGATTAGCATTCGTATTGTGTCTCAACCAAACCAGGTTATCATCGGAGGTGTGTAGGGAGAGCCGAACAAAGCCAAGACGTAACACTATACCCATGGGTTAAACACGAGTTACGAAATAGTGAGATTAGACCATTTCAATCCTGTGTTAAGAAACACGCACAACAAAACACGAAACACGGCCAGTGGCATATTTGTGTGGTATTGTGGTCCATAATAAACGCAACAAAAACTGACTGCCCATACATATCCCCCCCTCAAATATCCTCAATAGAAATGTCCAGTTCATAGAAAAGCGCTCATCAAGACCAAAATCGAATCGACGCAAATCGGAATCGTCCGATCGGATCGGAAATCGCAGTCGCCGTTATTGAAAAAGTGAAAGTTAAAATAAAAGTTGTTTATAATAATTACCACTAACTATATTTATTTTTTAAATTACCATTTTGGGTTTATTATTGGAATAGTATTGAGTAAAAAGGTTTTTGCTTCGAATGGCGAATTGGTTTTACCCCCCCCCACCATTGAAAAATAAAACGTATTTTTCACATCTGTTTATAACTACTGGTGACCAAGAGAACTCATTCAACAAAACAGCTAGTATTGCTTGAAGTATTAAGTTAAGTTTGGATACTTTAAAAAATTACAGTTAATCGTGTCTACACACCCCTCCTAACCAGGAAAGTCACCAAAGCCCCCCTACCCCTTAACCAACACGATATGACAGGTTACTCCCCCAACCCACCCCATCCACCCCATCCACCAACCCCCCCCACAGGTCCCCACACAAGCTGTAAAGTCACTGAAACCCCCCGCCCCCCCCAAAGTTCCCCCCCCCTCCCCCACCCCCCAAAATGCTGTATGCTAGTTAAAACTTTTGCCCCCACCACCCGCTCATATCTTGGGGTGCCCACAATCATAACCTGCAGTCAAAAAACCCTGTGTGAAAAACAACAAACCATGCAATTGTGAATTGACCTGGGAATTTTAAAAACAGCGATTTGGTTTTGTACTATAGTGCATAATAATTTATACCGTGATAACCAATACCTTTTCAAAACTTTAAATGACCGCGAATTATGAAACCAGACGAGAGATATCGAAAAAGTGAAAGAGTAAAAAAATATGTTTAATACCTAATATGTTTTAAAATCGTATTGTTTTTGTGGGCCTATTGCCCTGGGAGTTTAGCGTGAGTTTAAAAATTTAGCCTCAAATGTGAATTGAAACGCTATGTAGAAAATTTTTTATTGGTTAAAGAAGACTGAATAACGAACTTATCCAAGTAACTGACCTTTACAAGGGCCCCGGAAATATACATTTTTTTTATATATTTTTTATATATTTATATTTTTTTTTTTTTCTCGCTGAAGTAGGCATCTTAGACCTAAGCAGAACCCTATACATAAGTTATTTTGATCAAGTGGCAACAAGGCAAAACATCTCAATAAACGAAGCCCTGCTATGGGCGTCTGATACATAACGAACTAAAATGAGTTCATATAGGCGCAAAAACCTGAAATAAGAGACCTTCATTAAATATGAGTAGCCTAACTACTTCATGACAAGAAAACACAAAATCGTCATAGAGCTCTCACGCATATTATAGCAATATAAAAGTTCACTAAGAAAACTATACGGACTTCCCTTCCCACTGGCCTGAAATAGTTATCAAGAGGTGTAATTTAGATTGTTGGAGCTATTCATCTCATAAGTATTAATAGAATCTTCCCATTTTTTTGGGGGGGGGGGTGGAAATTTGAGCTATTTTATTTGGCACTATATAAAAGAACGGTTTTCATTCCCTCCAATTTTTAGGAAAAATCTGTTCTTTCAAACTATAAAAAGTCGCCCAATTATATTTTTTTTTTTAATTCCGAAATAAATCAGGAAAAACTGGTAACTGGAATATATTTTAGTATGACCCAACAACTTATCATACGGATGTGATTTTATGAGGCAATTAGCAAAAGTGTATGTGCATATGGCGATTCCTTCCTCTTATCCAATAGTATATTGCGTTCAAACACTACTGGAAAAACAGCAAATGAACTGCCTAACTTTCTAGTTACTTGTATATTATATTTTCGGGGTTTATCCAAAAGTACTAAACCTGTAAAAAAAACCAGATTCGAAGGTTATTAACCAGTTGTTCCCCATGGAAATCTCTCGCTGGCTGTCCGCATATTACGATTTTTTTTTTGAAAACTTAAATGGTATGAGGCTTAATATTAAAATATCCATGGTGGTTACATTATCACAACCAATTCTGGATATGCAACAGACACCCAGAAAAAAATAAAAAATACATTTGGTCTTTTATCCTTTACTAGCAGTAACTTTGCAAGCCTTGCATGCAATTTCCTTTAGAATAACAGGTACGTTATAGCATCTCCTTTGTGAAATTGTGTAATAACGCCATGAAAATAAATTCAGTGGAAAGATATTCCAATCTCCTGATCCGGTTTAGAATAAATCGACTTAATGGTAAAGAATGTTTTGAAAGTAGTGGAACTCGGAGAGTTAACAAGGTTGTTATGAGTACAAATTAAATACTCAAATTTCTCTAAACAAACATTCCATAATATTTTATTGGATAGCTCTAACATTGATCAGTAACACTTTGAAATTATCTAGAGACAGAGTGGAGAATTACGTCCGTAGTAAATTTTAGTGGAAGCACTTTATAATGTAATAAATATGGAAACCGTATTAAACTTTTAATATACGCAAGTAGTTGACCACGTTTTAAATACAATATTATCCCAGTATTAATTGTTAAGAGTTTCAAAAGTTAAACAAATATACTCGCTTTCTCATAGTAATGTTTAGGCGCTCTAAGAAGCGTTTGTGGTTCGAATCAATTATATTTCAATGCATATGCTTGGTAGAGAGTGCCTCGATGCCAAGATCAAAAATATTTATACTAATTTACTCGTCTAAGAATCTTACATTTAGTCAAATAGTGTCTACTATTGTTCACTTGTAATCTTCTTATGCTCCAGTGGCCCTAGTAGCGTTCTTTCCCGATGCAAGAGAATATATACATGGTAAAGGCTTACAGTTCTACTTCAATCAAAAAGCGTCTAACTTGCCGCCAGTATACATCCACATTCGGTCATTCTGGTGCTAGAAGTCTACCTAAGGGCATAATTCATGTATGTCAAATTTCATGTGAGTATGACAATCGAGAAGTGGTAAACGAAATATAGATAATTCTAGGAGAATCTCTATTATTCAACTTTAACAAGTGGTCATATGGCGTAATATTTGGTGGGTGGCAAGGGGGTGGCAGTTGCCCACCACAGAATTGTGGAGCCCGGTATTTTTGCCACCCCCAGAATTTTGTGAAGTAGAATGTCCTAAATAATTTACATATAACCTTACTTAAAACTGGAAAAATACAAGTCTACCAATAGGGAACCTTTTAAACCTTTATCAATTCTCCATTAATTTTGCTTAGTTTAGCACAGAAAGATAGCACGTCTTTTTTAAAAACTTGTAAATCATAAACTTAAAATGAAATATTGGTGTAGTAGAATTTACGAAATGAAATAAGGAACATTAAAAATGCGTGAAGAGCGAGAAAGAGCAATGTAGGCTGCTTCTCGGTTCTGCCGTCTGGAAACGGCAAACTCTGTAATACACAGTTGGCGTAGGAGATATTGGCAACTAGGGCACCTGTTGTAAGTATATTGTCTTTACAGCTAGAAGCAGACAACGTCTGTCGTGTCGCCTGCCTACTTTACCCTAACTCCTCAAGTAGATGTAATTCGATTAGCTGCAGTTGCAGTACGATTGAGAATTACATTTTCAAGTGAACCGTCGTATGATTGCATGGACAAAGAGAATGTAAGTTTAGTTCAGTTATTTCTATATTTCGTAAGGTTAAACTTTAGGTGTTGGACAGTTTCTGGAGTTTCCCCATCTTTGTTTACATCCAACTAGGCCTAATGCTGAAAAATAGAAAATCTTTTTACAGACTAGATTTCAATAAATGGCCCCCCCATAAAACATAACCTCAACTTCTAACTTTATTAGTTCTGCCAGTTAGTTCTGCATTGTTACGTTTATGGTTTTAGAGGTTGTTTAAACATTTTATAGGGTGTAAATTGTTGGTATAGGGAGAAGTTTTTTTGCATATATAAGGGAAGTAGCTTGTTTAATAGTACGGTATGGAATACTATTTTATTTTTGTTTGTTTGGCCACCTAAATGCATTTACCTATGTCATATAACCTCAACATTTAACCGCAACACTACTTTAACCTATATATGTAAAAATAACAACGATACCAAATCCAATCACCTGAAATTAATTAATTTCAGCTTATACCTCTAATTAGTTTAATGTATACAGTCATTTTAATAAACTCCCGCCTTCCTGTGTTTTGACAGCTGTTTTTGCAATGACCGTGTGCTTGTCAGGCTGCAGACGTTTTTTGTCGAAGAGCCAATGACTAAAAAGGTCATACAAAATAAATTAGTAAACATCCAGATCTTTATGGTCTTGCAATTATTTAAAAATACATGTTTTTACAATCAAAACTCGTAGAGTAAGGCACTACATGAACTTTATCTTTAGAGCAAAAAAAGATTATGTGTAATAAAAATACCAGATTAATAGCAAATTTTAAACTATTTCGAAACCTGGATAATGTCGCAGACTTGGGATTTTCGTGTACGCGCCTACAGCTTTCTTAAGTACAGTTTACAGATATGCAAATAAAAAAGTATGACTGTTTTTACTCATCTGGCTGTTATGGGCTGGTGTTTATTCCGATACAAATTTTACACAAAATTTCCCAAAATTACAAAACAAAACTTTTGGTAGATAAATCAAAATAAAGTAAAACATGAAGAATAATGGTTTTCTTAAAAACCACCGTTTTTGAGATATTCTACCATTTTTGTTTATTAAATTTTTATTTATAACTCGTAAATGTTTTGACCGATTTAACTCAAACTTGGCATGGTTTTTAAATCTAATACAATATCCATAATCCAGAAGAATTACCAATTTAATTCAATCATTATGTTTCAAAATGATTGCCATTTAAAATTTCTTTAAACCTAAATTGTATGAAAACCATAAACTGGAAGTCAAATGTCATTGGCATCTTTTGTGTTGGCCCTTTACACAAGTCCCCTATCAAATGGTACTATGTCAAAACAAAGAGATGAGAAATAGTGTCACACACAATAGCGCCCAAAATCAAAAAAAAAATGGACATAAGCCTTAGGCATGTTAAATTAGACTTGTATTAATTTTAGGTTTAGGACTCAGTGTTTTCTTAGTAGCATTTTGCCATTATTTAAATGTACTTTTGCTATTCTTAATGGGGTTTTTTTTTTCAGGCTCAGAAGAACAAAAAGGTGCAGAGTTCGTTGCTGTCCTACTTTAGCTCAGGCCCCCAGCAAACAAAAAGAAACGGTTAGAAGATGAACTAAACCAAGAAGGAGTTGTATTGGAACATGGACCAGAACCCGTGCTTGTTAGTAGACGTTTTAGATTCGTCATCGGCGCACTTAACAACCACAACTACAAATGAAGATACCACAACTACTCCTACAGATGAAGTGCAGAGTCCTAGCTGTTCCTCTAGTTCATCTGACCAATTGACAATCACTGTAATTAATAAACTGTGATCCTGCTCATGGCCCAGGTTTTGGCTAAGGCGTTTTTTTAGGGAAGGCTCATTCCAACCACGAGAATAAAATTTTCCCTAAAACGGATGGTAGGAAATTTAGGCCCCAGAGTGGTATAAACGTATCCTTGGCTGAAATACAGTCCCTCTAACTGACCAAAAAGCGTTCTGTTATTATAGCCTGCCGTTCGTTTTAACAGCCCAGAAAGAAAAAATGCAGAAACATGTATTTACACTCAGGGGTTTTCCAAATGGAAAAGAAAGCTGTAAAAGTAATTGAAATCATGAAAAGAGTAACTCGCAACGAAGTATTAACACCTAAACTCAGTTCTTTAAATGAGAAGCCGACATAAATGGCACGTTATTGAAAAAGGTAAATCAAAAGTCTTCAGAAGAAGTACAAGAAAACAGATTGTCTTAGAGGCTTTGTGTGAATCCCTGATATTTTGAGGGAGACAAATCTATAGCTCAGTGAAGTCAGACGAATCTACAGATTTCAAAAAACAGAGGAAACCTTTTTGGAGCTAATGAGGCTCGTTCCAAAGATAATAGTTTAGAAACCAAATTTCTATGTAGAGGCATCGCAAAAATTTTCAATAGACTTCATTTCAGCGACTTTTCCCAGAATGAGCTTCAGTCCATAATTGGGGAACAAATTAAGTTGCACATTGGCCAAAGAAGTATAAAGAAAGATGCAAATTTTTTGCCATTATAGGCTGATGAAACCCAAGACATAGCAAAGCACCGAGCAAGAGCTATTGTCTTGAGACATGTTAAATGATAAACTAGAATTCATGAGTCGTGTTGTGGGTTTTTACCGTGCTAGAGAGATGAACTGATGGCGATACACTGGCAAATGGTAACGTAAGGACGATTGATTTCACTGTGGACGTGAATTATAAAACATCCTGCGTGCTCAGTGCTATGATGGAGGCTTCGAACATGGAGGGTACCTACAAAGGAGTGGCACTAGAATTATACAAGAAGCCCCCATGGCAATGTAACATTCACTGCAATGCACATATATTGAACGTTGTGCATTGTAAGCTGTTGCACAAGCGTGAATTCAATAAGAAACACCTTCTTTGTCTTCAAAGTTCTTTACAACTTCATTGAGAAATCAAACTAAAAGACATGCGTTTTTGAAAAACATTCAAAAAAGTGCAAAAAAGCTATAGTGGTGGTACACACATCATTGAAGTCTTTGATGATACCAAGATGGGCTTGCCGTGTCGAAGCAGTGCGTTCTTTGTTAATAATTTTGATGCCACGCTCGACACACAGAGATTTCTGAAACAGACCCTGAGACAGTGGGTGGACAAGCCAATGCTTTTGTGAAAAATATGGAGGACTTCAACTTTGTATTTTTGACCTTCTATTAACTCAGGAGAGTTCTAACCCAAATGTGACATAACTGTCACAAAGACCCCTTCAGTCAAGCAGTGTGACCTATGAAGTTGTGAGAAATCTGTAAAAAAAAACAGCACACTTGAAGTTTTTGCAATCCTTCAGAACAGATGAGTTTTTCCACCAAGTATGTTCAATCACTGCACAGAAAATTGCTTGACACGCCGTAGACCCTTTGCGGGTTTAGAGCGCCGAGTTGCCAAGAAAGGGCAAATTCCTCAAAAATCGGGGGTGGGAGTAAAGCTCTCATTTGACTCTGTACAACATTACTACAAAGTATCAATCCTCTGGCCAGTTATTGATATCCTAGACGAGGAGATAGAGGGCCAGGCTTCAAGAAAACCAACCTAGATGTACTAAACCACTTTAACATAGTTCTAGGTGGGAAGGAATATAGACACAGCCAGTGTACAGTATGTGGAGTGTAAATACTTAGTTTAGACTATGACATTTCTTACTGTCTGAACTAAACCGTATTTAACAGAACGGAGGGAATCAAGAAGCACAAAGTAATCCAAGCAAGAGCTGACTTTTTTGTATCAAACATCTTTGAAAAGTGTGTTCCCTATCTTTTTTGAACTTTTTCGTTTGTACTATAACAATTCCAATTGAACTCGGCATCGTGTGAGAGATCCTTTTCATGCTTACGCGGTATAAAGGACAATACTAGAAACTCTATTCCAGGAGAGGTTGTCTTCGTTACCCTTATGTGCTATTGAAAGTCAGGAGTGTAGAAATAGACCATTTCCAAAAGTAATTGATGACTTCCATTCAAGCCAGAAGAGAAGGCTTCATTTTGTTTAAAACTAACTTGAGTGGAATGCAGTCTGGTTTACATAACAAAACAGAATAAATTGAAATTTTGTTTGATACAGTGTTAACTTTATTTTTCCTTTTATAAAAAACAAAACGGGCTGGGCACACATATAACTTATAAAATTGGGCCCACTTTTATGATTGGTGTGTGAACAATAATTACCTCAACTTGTGGACCTTGTGGTTTAGTTAATAACTCAATTTCATTAAAAAATAAAGTTGTTTTAGGCTAAGTTGTTAGCAATAAAATTTTTGTAAAAATAGCTTTAAAAAGCTTAAAAAATACTAACCAAATTTTAAAGCCAGTTTCTTACAATTTTCCGGGGAGAGGGCCCCGGACCCCCCCTCCCACCTGGGAGGTATTCCATACCCCCCAGTAGATCTTGCCACCCCCAGTTAAAAAGCTGAAATGACAGCCCATGCAAGATGTAGGTGACCGAAAAATTGTACTTTGTCTGTTTGAGAGCATAAGGCACGCGCGAAAGGCCTAAATTTCATAGTTTCTAGTCCAACTATATGTTTTTTATCAAGGAGTTGCAACCTATAGTTAATCCCTCATAGATTATTGATTCATTAAGAAAATGCTTTGTGTTTTTAAAGTTAGATTTTCATTAGGACTGTGATGTTAAATTGGATCTTTCTA
>NW_025788704.1:0-9828 GCF_021130785.1 Homalodisca vitripennis
GCCATAAAACTAAATTTAGGAATATCAAAAATGGACTTACGTAAAAAAATTTCCAGGTAATTCTAAGCAATATATGGGTCAACCTCGATTTTTCTCATATTACAATATAATGTTCCAATAGTCAATTAGAAAAGGAAATGACTAGAATTTCTTGCTGGAAAGCAGTTATAGGGAGCAGGCAACCGCGAGAATTACCTATTAGTGATCAGGGGCACTGACGTGATCTGGGCTTCAAATTTGGAACTACTTGAGTTAATTTTTTTTCTAAAAGAGCAAGCAGCGCGAAGCGCTGCGCAGCGGGCAAGCATCGTGCGTGATCTTCGTATATACTGAATTGATTCAGGCCAAAGGAATGACACAGATTCCTTTACCAGATTTTTACGGAGATTTTGTATTGGGCGGATTATACATGTATTGGTTTACTTTGCTTTCCAGCATGTAATTATGTGTTTAAAAATTGTTTTACATACATTACCTACATTATATTGTAATATGTAATAACAATTTATCAGAAATTTTTAATAAAAAAAAGGATCACGCACGATGCCTGCCCGCTGCGCAGCGCTTCGCGCTGCTTGCTCTTTTAGAAAAAAAATTAACTCGAGTAGTTCCAAATTTGAAGCCCAGATCACGTCAGTGCCCCTGATCACTAATAGGTAACTCTAAGCAATATATGACCGTCTGGCGGTTGCCTGCTCCCTATAACTGCTTTCCGGCAAGAAATTCTAGTCATTTCCTTTTCTAATTGACTATTGGAACATTATATTGTAATATGAGGAAAATCGAGGTTGACCCATATATTGCTTAGAATTACCAATTTCCAGAATTTATAAAAATATCATTATTCTTGACCTAATTATAATTACGACAAAATTCATATTCTTTTCTTTGTCCATATAACTGGAAAGGGTATTCAATTGTCTATAAATCTTGAAAAATGAATATCATTATCTTCAATAATGAGTGAGTTATAACAACTTTTAAGAAACTAATGTCACATTGTTTCCGGTAGCCAGGTCAACCAAAAATGTTTATGCGAGTTCTAGATTGATTTTTGTTAATGTCAGTTGATCGGAAGAGTACTACAACAATTTATTTTGAAAACAACACTTCTTCACAAACAATTTAATGTGGTATTAATTTAAAAATATAAAGTTTACGATTTTTAGTGATTTTTTTCCCGAACGTCCAGTAAAATCGGACGTTGGCATTCAAAGGGTTAATAAGGCCATCCATTTTAAAAGAGTTACACATTGATCTAAGTGTACCAAATTCGAAAAAAATTAAAACACTGAATAAAATATTTGTAGGCCTATTGAAACTTGTTAAATATACTAATTCAACACGTATAATTGAAATTTACCTCGTTGATTCTGAATTTTGTTGGTTACTCTCTGATTGGTGGTCTTTAATACTCTCGGGGTCACTCAGAGGATTGTCAGCGTCACTGTTGAAGCTCAGTCGGTTCGACTCACTGAGACTGCTTCGGTTAACCTCATAGTCGCTACTTCTTCTGTTCGGATTGTAATTATTGAGGTTAAATGTGTTATTGTCAAAGTTGTTCTGGAAAGTTTCCACGTCATCGTCATCACTACTATCGATGGTGGAATCTGAAAATACAAAAATACACAAGGTTAAGTTATGAGTTTACTGTCTTATTAATAAATAGGCAACTTATAACTCTATAAATACTTTTTAATTTCTATTTGTGTTGAGTGCCGGCTGTCAAGTATTATTGCGTTAAATAACTTGTTTTTTATTGCCTAATATGAAAAGACTACTTTTATTGAACAATAATTATGTATATATTTTTTGTGCAATTTATACTGTATATTCGCCTTTATTTTACTAAACTGTATTATACTGCATTAACTCTATACCTCTTTCTGCGGCCTAGTGCCTACAATACCATTCCTTACTGGATTAAAATATTCACGTACAGTGACAGACCAATGAACCATTGTTTCACGAATCAGCTGTTTACTGTACACTCACCAACCAATCACAACGGTTGACTTATCAATTGCCCACCTTGCAAGCGACTGCATGCTTGCTCAGTGTACGCTCAGTCCCACCTGGGGCACTTATATAGCACTCTAGCCACTGCTGACCATACTTACTCAACACGTGACTTTATGCCCCATGTGTTACTCTCTCACTTAAATATTAGTTTATCTCTATTTGTTGTACATTTACATTAACATTAAAGTCAGTGCTCTGGATTGGCAATCTCTACCAGAACTTCTCGTTTCCCGGACACCCGCGTCTACCGTGCTCTACAGGACTGGCCACAGTGTTATGAACTATTCCTTTGCGGTTGTATTGTGCGTGAGTGAATCCGTGAAGGACATCTTCCGTCTTCACGCCTGCCTACAAGACAGCAGCCTATTTCCACACTTCCTGATCACAACCTGGCCCTCAACAACAGCAGACTACGGTTACCCCTCATGAAAACAAAGGTAACTGTTTACCTTATTTTCTGTACTTTATTTGAATATGCACTGTTCATAAACTCATTATGTGTAACCTGGTGAACTCTTTGTTAAAATCAGTGTGTTCGGTGTCTTCACTGCCTAGTGTGAAGTGGTCCTTCTTAATCGAGCCTCTAAAATCTTATTTCACGGTTCTCACAACCAAAAACCCATTCTTTTCACCGGCCATATTTAATTTTAAAAGATACTCAATCAAAATGCTATTAATGTTTTTCCGCTAGAAGTCAGAAATCAGACGAACAGAGTGGTATCACCGAAACCCGCACTGCACTGATGGCCAGGAGCATTTCCGATCAATACTTTTTTGACCTTAAATTGTCCAATTTTTACGACCTTGGATCGCAGAGGTCGTAAAAGTGCCAATCGAAAATGCCCCTGGCCATCAGTGCAGATTTAGACGTCACCTTCCACCCCCCACTTCTGGCCAACAAAGAAAAACATCCCTTAAGATAGAACCCAACTTAAGCTCAGATGACATGAGCTTAAAGGTTAACTTTAACTTAGGTACTACTAGTAACATATTTATAATAACCTAATCAAACCTACACATATCACGTATTAACCATTAGTAGATAGAGACAGAGTGGCCAGCTTTTTCCTTTTAGAAGACAGAACCGATTGTCATAACATGTAATTTTCATTGTAAGCCAAGTGGCCTCCGGATAATACCAATATATAAATTTTTCATTTGGAAAAATGGTCTGGTCTGGCAGAAAACATTTTTTTAATTGATGAGTTGTAATTATTTTATAAATGTAGTATGTGATAAAAAGTTCAAAATATAGAATTCATTTAATAGATTTTATTCTGAGAAAGATAAATGTTGCACAAAAGCTTTTAGAACCTAAGACAAAAATTATAGTCAGCTGACATGAGGCACGCTGGCAGATTTAGCTAACTTGTATTTCTCATACTTATCATAATCTTTCAAATTAGTACTACTTTAAATTCCATCTGTGCACAGATGGATATTTCCTGTTTTACCTTACTAAGAACGCTACTATTGAATAAGCCGTTTGTTTGGAACACAAAAAATGAAAAGATATCATCATAGGGTGAGAGTAGCATTTTAGAGGTTCAATTATATTGCATGTGACAACAGAATTTTGTTGATTGTTTTACTATACAAATAATAAAATGGACTAAAAAACTATAGTTAAAAAATATATAAAAAAACAAACAATAAAGAGGAAAAATAAGTCATGAGTTTAGAAGGATTTAAATGTGTAGAGAGTGTAAATAATACAGTAGGAAAATACCAATATCTGATCTAAATTGTCCCAATATCTCAGTTAATGAAATGTGGAAAACATAATAAATGTGTGATTTGACACTCATACCTTGATTGAATGAAAAAAAAAATATATATATAATTTCATTTACAAATAAGTAGTACATGTGATATTTAGTAAACCACACTGTAGGCCTATGCTACCGATAAATGTGTTGCTGTGTAGGCCTAGTACAATACTATTTAGTACAGCTAACATTAATCGACCTTAAGGAATATTTTATTCTGTATATTATCTATCAATGGAACATACACTGCACTATACTTCACAGGGTAAACAAATACTGAATAAGCTAGGTTAATTATAAATTAAATAATTACAAGATTTGAACAATCATCGTCATGTGAAGAGCAAGTAAACATCACTGCTATCCAGGGCTTATATTCAAGTTTATGGACTAAGGGAGGTTGAACTTTGATATACTAGTCTGCTGGCTTAGTAAAGAAAAGGCTGTTATTCCATCCTTGCATTGAGAGTGTTTAGTACACTTCCATCGGCGGTTAAATATTTCTAACTGTGAGGTTTCAAGACTTAATTGAAGACTACTTTTGAGTATAGCATTTCACTCAATTGCATAATTTTTCCAGTTCAGAATCTGCCTAGATTCATGCAGGCCAAGGATAAAGACTTCAAGTATAAAATAATTATTTGATGACCTACGAATAGTCTCGTTCGCAAATAATTAAAAATTAAGATTGCAGTAAAAGTGGCCACCACTACAATCAAATAATTGTTATTCGTGACTATCTAAACTACCAAAACCAACATGTCAAATCGAATTACGTTATAGGTATTTAAAATAACAGTATAGTTTAGCTGTTTATATATCTAAAAACGTAATAATTTAATGATGATTAAAAAAAAAAACTTTGTAGACTGTGTGTATTTATATAATATAACAAACAAAACAGTGTAACATTTAGTTACCTTTTAATATTTTGAAAGATTTTGACAACTTGTGAAGCTGCAGTATAGTAAGCGTACAACATTCGAGTGATCGATAATATCGAAACATTAAATTAAAACGATTTAAACACTATGTAACATATTTACCCTGTTAAGTAATTGTAAGTACTACACTGCTTAAATTTAGTATAAACAAAGCTGTATTATCTTCTACAGTACAGGGAAAGTACAGATCGGAAATGCTTCTGGCTATCAGTGGAGCCTTGGTGGCACCCCCCCGCACTGCAGTCAAAAAAGAAAAAACCTACACTATTAAAAGTACGAGAGACTTTATTCAACTTACTGTGACAATCATATGTCATTATAATAATTGTTCTTGTTTTAAGTCCCCCAAAAGAGACAATATCGGTGAGAAGATGGTCACTCTGACCCTATCTACTATAGTTATTAAGCAATACATGCGTACGTAATATAAATTTAAAAAGTTAAAGTCAACATTCATGAGCACTCGTGTTATATGAGCTTGAATTTAGGTACTATCTTGGCGATATTTTTCCTTTTCTGCCTTCAACGCCACTCCGCACTTCTGGCAAAAAAAGAAAAACATGCCCCGCGATAGTACCCTAATTCAAGCTCAGATCACGTAACCTCTCATAAAGGTTATGTTTAACTTTGGTAACATATTTACGAAAACCTAATATTAACCTACTTATATCGCATAATAAATAGTGTTATATTTCCATTCCTAGCCTCAGTGCTTGCACGAAATTATATTAGTTACCGTGTAACCCAAAACCAAAATATCATTATGAGAACATTAAGTGATTCAGCCCAGCTGTTACTGAAACAACTATCACGGTAGTAGGTTACCACTGAATTACCTGTTACTGACGTACTAATACTGCAGATCTGTACTGGCAGCAAGTCCAGTAGTTATGTCAATGTTTTGTTAGATTGTCATACTTAAAACTAGTAAAAAGTAAGTAAGTTTAAATGTCATACTATATTGTTTTTGTTGTATTTTATAAATACACATATCCTGGATTGCTTTTATTCACCATAGCATTATTACTTTTTGTAGTTATTTCAGCTAGAAATCAGCTTTGTGGACAGCCAGGGTATTTTAAGAAGAAAGTGTTCAAATGATCTGGTCATTAAAATGGGAGTCCCCCAAGGGTCCGTGTTAGGTCCTCTTCTCTTCTTGGTATTTATTAACGATATTAGACATTGCACCAAAAAGTCAGATATTTGTATTTTTGCCGATGATACATCTCTTTTGGTCACAGCTCACAATCAAGTGGATTTAGAGATCAATGGTTTTGTTGAATCCAATGCTCTTCTTCATGTTTACCTCAAATGGCATGATTGTGAACACAGACAAGACCCATATTCTGAATTTCACACTTAGACGTAGTTTTGTGGACAACTTACAGGTAATGCTAGGGGAGTGCATGGTATCATGTGTGGACTCAGTGAGCTTCTTAGGTCTTCAACTTGACTGCAACCTGACATTTGAATTGCATATCAATAAAATAGTAAAAAAACTAAGTTCGTGTTTGTTTGCATTGAGAAAATTGGCTTCTTTCGCTAATTCACAACTACTACTAACTTTGTACTATGGCTGCTTTTATTCTCATCTTGTTTACGCAGTTCCCATTTGGGGAAGGAACTGCAGAACCAATTTCATTTTTAAATTGCAGAAGCAAGCTTTGCGGATTATTTTTGGGCTAAGTAGGCATCAATCTTGTAGAAATGTATTTAAAAACAACAACATTCTTACTTTCCCATGCATATTTATTTATGAATCTTTGGTTTTTTTAAAAAAGAATGAATACTTTATGACACTAGCTAACACAAATTCAGATTATTCACTTAGAACCCGGCTTAACATTCCAGTTCCAAAACATTCTACTTCTTTTTTTCAAAAACACGTAACTTACAACTGCATTAAACTTTTCAACTCACTTCCAGATGCTTTAAAGGTGGATTGTTCTTTAACCTTGTTCAAAAATAACTTAAAACAGTTCCTCATCGACGGTTCCTTTTACAGTGTCCAGGATTTTTTGCATAAATTGTAAATAGTAGACTAAATATAGTTTTGTTTTTTTTCTTTGATGTATACTTAGCATAACATGTAACACTGTATAAGTTAGTTAAGCTAGCCCTGTGTGTATACTTTAATGACGTTGCTAATGCATGAAAATGTTATTTTGAGCAATAAAGGATTTTGATTGATTTGATTGATTGATTTGAAATAGAACGTAATTAAAATACCACGTAGTGAATATTGATAATTCGATATTACAAAGTATTGGATGTTTATTATAATGCAGCTGCTTGTGACGTAAATAACATGCGTACATCGCCATTGTACTTGCGGCCATTACTGAAAGTGTAGGGTACGATAAGCGGACCCGGTTTTTTATATCGAAGAATGTAATCATCGATACCTAATATTCGCATCTCAAATCCTAGACTATCAATCGATATAAAAGTATCTATAGTCCTCAGTATTTAACAATCATATACTATTTTAAATTAAAATATGAATTTAATATTTACAGTGATCAAATTATTATAACCAAAATTAAGAAAGCTGAAGACGACCATATTTGCTCCTCTCACAGTTACAGTTGTTTCTTTCCCACAAATTTCACATAATGGGTTTTTCGGTAAGAGTCCCACTTATTGAAGTCACGAAAAAAATGTCTTATCAACTTTCAAAGCAATGTCGTGTAGTTTTCTAAAATTGAATGCCATTTTTAATAACCAAATGTTACTTAAGTTATATAAAATTGAAATAATACATTACAAGTATTATTTGAAAGTGTTTACAGCTGTTGATACAGATTAAAAAGTTAATTGTTCATAATAATTAATCAGTATCGACTGATTATATCGTTGGTTATGATTAAGTAATATTGTTTGCCAATTTCAATATAAAAAACCGGTCGCTATCGTACCCAACCAAAGTAGACTTTAATAAGCGGTCTATACTCAAACTCAAGTGTTCTTTATTCATATACATCAAGTACAGAGATAGTGTCAAAAATTAAAAATTAATTAAGACTCACATATACGGTTGTTTTTATCGAATGGTTCAATGTTTTTATCTGACGGAATAATCGATATTATAATGTATTTAACTTAGACATGATTTCAACTTATTAGCTAGTAATTTTAATGTAATCAATAATCAGCAAGAAGTAACTAATATTTGGGGACATTGAAAATGGCGATGAATATGAGGAAAATATGCAAGATATTTCTCATAAGAGACGAGATTTATTTAAGCGGCTTTAACATGAGGGTTTGGCTCCTG
Organism: Homalodisca vitripennis; assembly: GCF_021130785.1. Taxonomy (NCBI): domain Eukaryota; kingdom Metazoa; phylum Arthropoda; class Insecta; order Hemiptera; family Cicadellidae; genus Homalodisca; species Homalodisca vitripennis. The sequence continues at coordinate 8,013 of NW_025788704.1, forward strand.
GTAACCCATGGGACGAATTCTTTCCTGAGACACTTCTCAAAAGCAGTTACTCATTGATATCAAACTGGGAAAGTTATAAATATTGTAGGGTTTCTCTGATATTAAAGTCTAGGCTATGGTTGGTTTTATAATGTTAAATTTACGTTTTTGAAATTCTAATCTACAAGATCCTTCTTGTTACGGTAATTTATTAAAACTATTATTGTGTATGATTTTTACATATCGAAGTTGGATAATATATTGAATTGTTCAATAAAAACAACTGAATAACGAGTGTAGGCCGTTTATTAAAGTCTCCCCTACTCAAATACCATTCAAATGATATTTCTTTCTTTGAATTAATTTGGAAACAATATTTTTATTAAATAGAGCTGACAATAATTAATTATAACTAACTATACTTAGAATGTTTGAATTTGATAGGCCTATCCTAATTCTAATGGATAATTTTGTGTCCTGATTCAATAGTGGTGGTGGCCGCTTACTATATTGTAGCCAAAAGTAATAATCTATTCAGCAATAAATTTATACACATTTTAGACCAAAACTGTCAGATAAACATCCTAAGAGGCCAATAGAATTGATTTAATAACTGCAGTATCCTAATTGAAAAATTTAATTTTCCTATTAGCCTATTTGTAAATTATTTTTATAGTATAATATAAAAAATAGTACTATATTCTTTTAACAGAGTTTGATATTTATACCAGAACATGAAATATCAGGTAAAAATCGTGTACAAACATGATAGGACCATTACAAAATCTTAACACGAAATCCTCAAAGATTGAGTAGAGTTGATAAGACAGGCTATAGGCTTATTTGCTAAGTTTCAATTGGCTCAATGTAGGCCTGAATTAAATATTTAGCTTGTTTTTAATGTCAGTGAAATTCACTCAAACTTTAGGTCCTTATTAAGTTCTAAAATGAAAATTATCTAAGCAGGATTTAACTCGAAAATGGTGCTATCCTTATTTTCTAAAATAGCTAGGTATATTTTTGGTTACCTGATAATGTAGCTTCTTTCAGTCTTGCCATGCTAATAGTATATATTTTTTTAAATATAATTATATAGAACGAGAAGTAAGTCAAATAATAAAACTATCCATAAAATTCATTTTAGATCTATTAACATCGTAACCTTAAAATATCACCCATCCTACTCTAACAGTGCCTTGTGTTCTACTGTGCTACTGTTCATTTTTCTTGTTCGGTCAATTCACTATTCTTGTTCAGTGGGAAACTAGAAGAAAAGACAACAACCAACAAGACGAGCAACGAACAAATTTCAAATGACGTAATATGACAGCCAGCTAACTTAGTCATTGAATATACAAGACATGTGTCATATTAATATGGACACAAATAACTTAGATAGCGGTGTGAAACTCTGTTCCGGGTACCATAATGTTGCGAGCATTTTTTTTTTCTTTTGCTCTTGTCATACATGAACTTTGAAAGCAAATGTATACAAATAAAAATGAAATGCTGTTTGTCGGTAATAATATGAAAACTGTTAATATTGTTTTTTAAGTGTTAATAACAATTCAAAATGGGTTTAACTGAAAGAGAAATTGGATTAATATATTATTAATTAACTCAGAGAGCCTATGTCCATTGGAAATAGAATCAAAAAGCATTTTTTCAGGCAACACTTTTAATTTGTAATTTTAAGGGCTAAGAAAACCAACGAATCCGTTTTGCACTGATTGTATACAATTTATTATGTAAATAAAACTTGATGTAGTGCCTAGTCTGAAAGAATAATAATGCATCAACAAAGATTGGACAACAAGAACGCGCACTGTATTATATG
>NW_025788705.1:0-9353 GCF_021130785.1 Homalodisca vitripennis
AAAAGGTTTATATGAGTCTAAGCCTGAGGATACAAACCAGACAAATTAACTCCACCTATATGTTAGGGTTCTAAACATTGAGCATTTCACAAAAACCTAAGCCACAAAATGGACTTGCCATTGTCTGGCCCTAGCCACTATACTCATTTAGTCTCAATCCTGTTTCTGAACAGCTGATGACTGTCAATAATACTGTTGATATTGCTGCTGCCTTGCTATTAGAGAGATTATTGAGGTTAGACGAGCTTACTAATCAAATTTTTAAATTCTACTTTTAACAAAACGTTTTGGTATTAATATGGAAATAGGGGAAAGTTTATACTTTCCAAATTGAAAAACCTTAATACGTTCACTGAAGATAATTTTAAACCTGAAACTAATGATTGTCCTAGCAATAAATTTCAGTAGAATTCCACGAAGAAATTCCACTCCTTCACCGACTTTAACCAAATTTAAAAAAGTAAGTATTTTTAAATATGTTTACAAGCTAACAATATTTTAAAACTTAAAGTAAAATTCGAATTTATACTCAGACCTCAAGGAACAATTTTATTATTATTATTATTATTAGCCTAGGTTTAGAACTTTGGGTTGTGCCAATAGGAGAAGTAGGCCTAAGTGTATGTTTGATTTTCAATTTTATTTCTAGGTATTGAATCCAGATTGCACATCCATCCTCGTTTTACCTGACAATGACTCAACCCAAGGGGAATTTTAAAACATGCATAAAAAGTGAAAATATCCAAGTTGAAAGAGAAACAGTAAAGACGTACATCTTCTTAATTTCATTTCAACTCCAGTAGAACCAGTGAGATTAGTAGGTACATAATACTCTAGGCTCAGTTTTAAATAAATTCAGTAAATTTATGGTTGTTATAAAATCTTTTTTGTGAAAATTTACTGTTATGTTTAACCATTTAACCATATTGTAGCAGGTATTTACTCGGGGGCTTTAGCCTACCCTAGCAAAAATTTTAGGTTCCATTTCAATCGTGTTAAGCTGGGCCTAGACCTATTTACATTGTCATTAGACTGTAAATGCTGTAGTCGGTAGGGACAGAGAGCATTAATTTCATACGATAATAGTTATATCTTAGGGTTTTTTGTCTTTTCCGACTTGTTAATTCTACCTAATTTAACATTCTACATGTTTAACAGAAATTATACTTCAATATGAAAAACTTCGTGAGTGACGAGTAAATTACACATAATTACCAAAAACATGATAAAAATTCAATAGAAATCCACTTTAACGATTATAATATTTTTTATATCCACATTCTTTGTGTAGGCTATCTATATAAGGGAACTAATCAATGTTTTGGCGGAACATCAATTTAAAAAATTAAAATAATTGGACAAAACCGAGTGAATTTCTCTATTTTCTTGAAGGCTGGGAACACTTGTAGGAAAGAAAGCTCTATGTTTTTAAAAGCAAAACACTTAAATAAAATTAAATATTCAAAATATCTTAACAATTTATTTTTCAGAGTCAAATGAATGGGAGCTAGAGACGATAACACAAGTGAAAAACATGGAACAAGAATCTGGAGCATCGACAACACTGGAAGATTTAGATGATGCGCTATCTTCTGTGAGCGACCTTTTTGGGAGAATGACATCGATGATCCAACATACACTCCACCTTCAGGTTCAAGAGTGATTCAACTTTAAGTAACGATTTAGAACAAGTACAAAGCAATCTGTAAGTACAAATACACGCAAATATAATAATATAATACCTCTGGTACCATACACCGTTTCAGATGACACGGAGGGGCGAGTTACCGATAGTTACTCAACCTAAAAATAAAGGAAGAAAAAGAATAAGGAATGAAAAAAAGTGGAAAAAAAACTTTTGAAAGCAGGGACGAATTTCTGGAAAAGAGCATGTCAACTCTAAAGGAGATATTGTAAAAGAAAGAACTTTAAGACCTCCTTGTAAAACTACTTGTCGCTTGAAATGCTCCAGCGCATAAGTCATGCACAAAGAGACACATTCATTCTGACTATTATAATAGTGAAAGAAACTTAAGTTCTAAACGCCAGTATATAGTTTCTTGTATTACAACCAAGCCAATAGCCAGGTCACGACAAAGAGATGGTTCTAGAAATGTAGAAAAAACAGCCATACTTATTTTCTCAAATGGGATAACAATTTTGAAAAAGTTTGCAAACAATTTTTCTTGAACACACTATAATATCAGAAACATTTGTTAAGTTTGCTCTCTTAAAAACCCAAAGTACTGGTATGGTTGAACCGACCATCGTGGCAAACATGTACCAGGAAACAAAAACCAAGACAGCAAAGGATATCATAAGAAACCACATATCAAAATATCCAGCATATGAAAGTCACTAAAGTAGGGAAAGGACAAACAAAAAATACTTGGGTAATGATTTAAACATTTCCATAATGTTACCATTTATGAAAATGAATGTAAAGAAAAAAATATCAAACCCGAAAAGAAATGGTTATTTTCAGAAATTTTCAATAGAGAATACAATTTGTCCCTTTCATTTGCCAGACAATGACACATGTGATTTTTGTGACAGAATTGATTGCCAATTAAAGAATGCAAACGGTGAGCAAAAGAAAACCTTCAAGCAGAAAAGCAGAAGCATCTAGATGAAGCAGCACGTAGATACCCCTTTGAAAAAAGAAGATAAGCTTTTGGGACAAGGAAATGAAAAATTTAAAGTTGTTATGGCAGACCTACAAAGTGTCTTCCTACTCCAGCTCTCACAAACGGGCAAAGCTTTTACTTGAGAAAGCTCTGGACTCTAAACTACACCATTGACGACAGTAGTGGAAAGAAAACGTGGTGCATGATTTGGAATGAGACCACTGCAGGTAGAGGTGGAAGTGAGATGGCTTCTTGTTTGTTTACCTGGGCAAATGAAGAGCTCAAAAAAAGCAGCATTGACACTCTGACTGTTTGGACCGATAACTGCAGCGGTCAAAATAGAAATATTAATATGATTTTTATGTACATTTGGATTTGAAAACTCTACCCAACATTAATGAAATAAACCACAAATTTTTTTTTAGCTGGGCATAAAACATATGGAGGTAGATGGTAAACATGGATTAATAGAAAGACAAAAAAGCATCTTAAAACTAACACAATATTTACTACTAAGATTGGGCAAACTTCATCGCATCTTGTAAACAATAAAAACCCATTCATTGTAAAGAAAATGTCTCTTGAACACTTCTTGATTTTCTTTCGCTTACTAATAAAGATGGACCATTAATAAACAGGAAAAAAAAAAACTATTGGAGAACCTTTCCTCATTTCCAACACAGTTTGGTTACAGGTTCGAAGAGAAGAACTTGGTATACTGTACTATAAAACAAGCTTTTATGATGTTGATTTTAAAAGTGTGGATTTGAGAAGAAATAAGAGAAAAGAAACAATCATGCCTGAATCAGTTCCGAAACTAAGATCTGAGAAGAAGGAAAATAAGTAATAAAAATTCAGAGATTTAATGACAATCCTCCAGTGGGTCCCTGAAAATACAAGGCTTACTTTGAGAACCTTCCAAAATGGGCTAGTAAAAATTTGACTTCCAGATATCAGTTCAACATTATTAGATTAATTCTTACCTTATATTATAGTTTTTATAAGCAGTGTAATAGTGTTTTATTGACGAAACAATGTATATTAGTTGCTAATGAAATACAATGCTTAAGTCCAAATAGCATTAAAACAAATGTTTTTGATTTTAGAAAAAACAACTTTCCAGATGCCATTACAACATTGTTAGATAATATATTTTATTAGCATTGTAATAGTGTTTTTATTGACTAAACCATGTATATTGGTTTGCTAATGGATACACTTAATTTGGTTGCTTAATTCCAAGTACAATATAACATATTTTTTGATTAGACCCAAAAATATCGTAAGTCCATTTTTTAATGTAACAAAAAAATAATTACATAAAAATACTAAAGCAGTTTAATGCTTCTATAAACATAAGTAAGTTAATTTGTGAAGTAGAAACTAAACACAGTTCATAATTTTATAATAAAAAAATAAACACAACTGTTCGAGTTTTTATGCTCTCCTGTAAAATCTACTAAATGTGACTTAGGCCCATATAGTTCTGAGGTACAGATTTTAGGGTATAATTATAAGGTGAAAATACGAAAAGTTTGCCAAAGGCTATGGTCTAGTTTGCCTCGTTATGCCTATATTATATATATGATATGTACAGTATATGTTATATATATACATAATATATATATATATCTTTTTCTTCTATTTATATATATATATTTATAATATATAATATAAATAAAAGAAAAAGACTTCAAATAAATCCTTTAATATTTCGACTATATTGTCGTTTTCAAAAAGGTACAAAAAGTGTATATAATGTAAGAATTAAAAGTTGACATATGAATTTTTATAATCAGCTGAAATGTTCTATTCTGATTTGTAGTGTAATGAATATAATCACACTATAACTGTAGTGTGTTTATATACTGTATGCAGAAAATAAATGCTCAGAGGTTTCCCTTTAAACAATAGAAGAAAAAGACTTCATATAAATCCCTTAATATTCGACTATATTGTCGTTTATATATGTTACCGGACAAACCCATTTTAGGACAAACTAGTTTGGACTAGGATGTTCTAGTTTTTCCTGACCACACTGGGATAAAACTAGTTTGGCCTTATGATTACAGGCGAACTGTTTGGCCTAATAGCGTTAGGATAAACTATTTTCAGCCTGGTAGAATTGTTAGGCCGAACTAGTTTGGCCTGGTAGCGAACGGATAAACTAATGTGGCCGGGTTCAAGGTCAGGCCAAACCCAAGCAGCCGGGTGGTGGGGGTTGCAAGTCTCGACTGCCGTCGCTTTAAACATTGTTTGCTCCTACCGCTCACTCCTCAGTCAGTATCCGCTGTGCGTGGAGTGCGAATTTGAGTGCGTCTTAGTTGTTATGTGGTTGTTCGTTGTGCTTTACACCGTTGCTCTTTGGGGTGTGTCGTGTGTGGGAGTATTAGTGTTAGTGAGCTAAGAGAGTGGTACAAGTAACTGTATACTTTAGTAGGTGGGACTATGGAGGAAGGATTCTGTTAGTGGTGGGATAGCCAGAAAGAATGGATAGAAAGATTCAATGACTACAGTTTTACAAAGTGAAAACGAGAAATCAACACATTTCAACGTTTTGACAAAAGATTCAAGTACCAACAACTTTTAAATTGAAGTCGAAAAAAACTGCTGCAAACACAGATAAGAAGACCCCGTTGCAGCAGAGACGCCTGAAACGATTTGGGTGTAATTGACATTCGGAGGAGTAAAAATTGGTGGCAGCCGGTGAGAGAAACCAAAGACATCAAGTACAATTTGACGTGTAGATGAACTGTACGATGTTATCGATGCTGATCACGGGGCAAGTTGGTCACGGTGGCCGTGAGTAGAATGCTTGCCGAAACTTCAATAAAATATGCCAATATTACTGAAGGAAGAAATACAGCTTTATCTGTCAATGTGCCAAGTAATGTCACATGAAAAAAAAACCCAAAAAGAAACGAGGTCTGGTCTCAAAAAAAACCAATTTTACATTCGGAAATGAATAGTAGGTGCCAAGTTGATCTGATCGATTATCAGACTCAACCAGATAACCAATTTATTTAAGTTTTTAATGGTTTACCCAAGATCATTTAACAAATTTTGTTTTGCTTCGTCCATTGCAAAGCAAAAGAGCTGAGGAAGTTGCCCTCCCATCTGAATGATATCTTTTTAACTTTAGGGGCCCGTGTATTCTACAGTCTGATAATGGAAGAGAATTTGTTTTAATTAAAGTTATTTCTGAAGTAACCTCCAGTGGGGAGTGTTGGGGGGTTGGTGGGGGCAAGGGGGGGAAGGTTGTGCGGTTTCGTATGTTGTGGCCAGAGTTGAAAAAATTGTGCATGGTAAACCTCGGCCAGCCAAGTCAGGGCTCAGTTGAAGAGCCAATCATGAACATCGAAAAACCCTGCTCGGATGGGTGATAACAAGACAACAAAGTGGTCTGAAGGGGTTTTCGGTATGTACAATTCATGAAGAACAGAGCTTTCCCTTCTGGTATTAAGCCATCTCCTTATAAAGCTATGTTCGGCATGGCTCCTAGAGTCGGACTTTCTACTTTCATATGCATATATGCGTATCATTAATATATATATCCTCTGGGACAAACTTCTTCCAAACACCCCCCCCCCCCCCTAACTTCATTGGATAACAGTATTACATGTTACGTTAAGGGGACCACAGTAGTGGTTCTCAAAGTAACTAGGGCAGCAAACTAGAGATAGTTGACGGAAAGAAACTATTTTAGAGAAGGGGTCGGCCTTTTAATTACCCACAGTTTTGAATATATGATTATCATTTCAAAAATATATATGCTTATTAATTTATTTATCTGTTTACATGTTAAGTGTTTAATTTATTTTTTAATGTGTTTCGTTATGTTGTTAGTTTTGACCTGAAGGAGCGTAATGCGAAATATAGTTAATTAATATTAATATGTGGCCTTTTTCTACATCATTATTAGTCGAATGAGATTCAATTGATTATCGAAGTAAGTCTCTTGACGTTTGCCTTTTCCGATTTTTGTTATATGCTTTCTTTTTACTTATTTCGACATAAATACACTGACGAATAACAGAATGAACTCAAAAGCTATTTTGAATTTCACAGGTTAAATTAGTAAAATGTTATTGTCACTTACATTCTTTCGGCTTGTAACAATTTGGGTTTTTACCAAAGGTCTTACCGTGAGATTTCCTATATCGGGTTTACCAGTTTTTCATGCACCAAACTATTAACAGTTTAGCATTTAACACTAGCACAATTCTCAGAAATACAGTTTAGATCTGTACAGAAGACAACTGTCATTCCACTATAAACAAGCATACAGATTTCAACAGTTTTTGTATTATAGCTTTCCATGCACGCTACCATTTATTGATGAAATTAGACAACATGCCATGAGTTTAATTTCTACAAAATGCACAATTCATCAGCGAAAGTTTTACCAATCTTTACTATGAAACATAGGGTTTTTAACATTGCCCCAAAATGTGTACATACAACATTCTAATTATATGAAAATTTTCTATCTTCGAGAGAGTTTATACCACAGTTCTAAAATTACTCAGTAGTGACAAAAAATTTAAATTGCATACGCAACAAAAAAAAAAACTCCTTTACTCTTGCAATCCTCAGTAACATGTGAATTACAGCCCACTTCAAACACCAACAACATATCCACAGACTCGTCTCTATTGAATAGCTTCAGATTACCTCCACCACCACCTCCGTTTTCATCTCCAACCCCCATACTCATCGCAACCTTCACCATCTCGACAAAACAATATCCTACACAATTTTTAAATGCATTGTGACGAGATGAATTTAATTAACTTGTCAGATTATAATCTGCAACGAAATGAAATTTCTCTGTTGTCTAAGGGCTTAACTTTGCTCCAACTCCAACTTTTGACCACAATCAATTAGTGATGGATACTGGTCAATTTGCCCGAAATATTTTTCGCGCCCCGCGCGTGTGTGTTGCATATATATATATATATATAATTATATATATAAAATATATATATATATATATATATATATATAGTTTAAATTACAAGTTGTATTCCATCCTTTATAACTGGACTTTATGAAATGTTATGCACTGTATTTACATTCACGTTTTCTTAATTTTTGTTTACGGTTATAGTTTTGTGTTAATTTTTATTTTAAACCCTGAAGACGGGGTAATAGGTTCTTTTGTTTTCTTCTATTCAAAACAGTGATTAGTATATATAATAAATTATAAATCCGAAACTGTTTAAGTTAAGGCGTTGTAATTCGGCATTGTTAACACTGTTGATACATAAAAACAACTTGTAAAAAGACAAAATGCTAATTTAAAACCTCAAAGAATAACGTGCGTTTTAACAAAATATGATTGAACATGTATGGCACGTGAGAAGTGAACGTTTCAGTTTAAATATATATATATATGTATACAATTACAAGTTGTAATTCCATTTTTTTATAACCTGGGACTTTATCAAATGTTTATGCACTGGTTTTACATTCACGTTTTTCTTAATTCTTGTTTTACGTGTTTATAGTTTTGTATTAATTTTTTATTTTAAACCCTGAAGACGGGGGTATTAGGTTCTTCTTGTTTTCTTCTATTCCCAAAACAGTGGATTAGTATATATATAAATTATAAATCCGAAACTGTTTTTAAGTTAAGGCGTTGTAATTCGGCATTGTTAACATTATTGATACATAAAAAACAACTTGTAAAAAGACTAAAATGCTAAATTAATACCTCAAAGAATACGTGTGTTTTAACAAAATGGCCAAACATTCTATTTATGATTGAAATGTATGGCACGTGAGAAGTGAACTTCAGTTTAAATAGATCTTAGAAGAATCGACAGTACACCAAAGAAACAAATTTAAAAGTGTTCTACTAATAAACTCCGTAGTTATATTTACATAAACAATACTCAACAACAGCACATCTGATTTAAAAACTCGAGATTTTTAAAAAGTTTAAAAATAAGCGAAATAGGAGATATATAAGAGAAATGTTATTATTAATGATATACAGGGTGGAGCGCGGTAAATTTGCTTTTTTTGCACTGCAGGCTTGTGGCTGCACTGTTTGGTCGAAGAGAGGGGGAGAGTGGGCGTGGCTTATAGTGGGCTGACGGGAGATTTTTGTATTCCTCACGCGTTTCCAGTTGCCATCATGCAGTGGACACGAGAGGAGAGTTCGTTTTGTGTTGAACGCGTATTTTCCAAATACCCACTCGATCATTGCAGTGCAGTGCTGTGCTTTTTCGTTTACGATTCGCTGTTCCCCCCCACGCTCGGACGTGTTCCTTGGTCGGCCAATCAATTGTAATATTGTGTAACTGCATTCAGAACAGCAGTGAAGGTGTACGAATGGACCTCAGAGAAGGATTAAAATCACCGGAAAAACATCGATAGAGTTAGAGGCAGCAATACTGCAATCTCCAAAACGCTCTGCTCGGAAGCAATCACTTGCTCTTTTGGCACTTTCAAGACGTTCTCAGTTACTCCACCGGATTCTTCATGATGAACGGAGAAATTTCACCCGTAAAAATGTGCGAGGTTCCATACATTGGGTTACACGGGACTATTTGACACGGCGTACTTCTTGTGAAGACATGCTTGCAACATACCATCGTGACGCAATTGTGTTCTTTTCTGAAGATGCACATTTTCACCTCAGTTGGGTGTGTCAAAAAGCATAACATGCGCTACTGGAGTGAAACACACCCCAGAGAATCCACCAGAGGACCTCTGCAT
>NW_025788706.1:0-8359 GCF_021130785.1 Homalodisca vitripennis
AGCATTTTCCGTTTAAAGTTATTACTAAAAGGGTTTGGCTCTCATCAGCGACACTGAAAATATTTCAAAATGTATTGTAAAAGGTTCTATTTCAAACTGCAAGTACATTTGATTAGTAAGGGCCCTTCCAGGGGCCAATGACGATTCAGCAACTCGTCAGTACAGGCGGTTTGTATTGTTGGCAGTTTCGGTGTATATATTGGTTCCTAAAGGTTGGCTCTCATAAGCACGACACCGAAATATTTCAAAAATGTTATTGTAAAAGCGATTATTCAACTGCAGTATATTTGATTAGATTAAGCTTCAGCTCAATGACGCTTCAGCAACTCAGTCTAGTTACAGGGCGGATATGTATTGTTGGCAGTTTCGGTTTAATATCTGGTTCCTAAAGGTGGCCTTCTATCAGCGACCACCTGAAATATTTCAAAAAATGTTATTGTACAAGCAATTATTCGACGCGATAATTTGATTAGTTGAGCTTCAGCCAATTGCGATAAGAGCAACTCACGTGAATAGATCGATATTTATTATTAGGCAGTTTCGATTTTACACACGTTCACAGAAAGAATGGGCACACTCTTGGAGAGCAGTCCTGAAACACTTAAATGGTTTATTGTGTCTGCAATTCTTCAAAGCGGAACATCGGAAAGCTTTTCTGTTAAATGTAGAAAAAGCAAGACAAATATTAGTACAGCAAGGGTCATCGCTTGTCAGATGCTTAATATTTTCCATTTAGTGCCTCTGATGTGAAGAAGTTGGCCTTCGACGAAGAGCGTCCGATCATCGATGCAATCGCTAATCAAACAAAACACTCGGCCCGGCTTTCATCTCTTTCAAAAAAAATTCATTTAATTTTACGTCCGTAAAAACGGGGGTTTTGGGTTTTTATTGTTAACACCTCGCTTTCCCGCACGTCGAGCGCAGACTCGCCACAATACAAAGGGCAGTAATAGCGATGAAAGTGACGTTCAACTGATTGAAGGACGTCGTGGGTTTTTGCTCCAGCTCGTTGTATTCCCTATAGCTTGACAACTTAATTTTACTGTCAATCAACCTGCAGGGTTTTTTTACGTAGATCCTAATAAAAAAAAACGAAAATGTGTTCAACAACCATGATTTGTAAATTTCTAATAATACTAAAATTCTTCACTGTATAACAGTGAATATTAATTTGATGTGCAACTGCAAAATACAACAATATTTTTAGAGGTTTCCTGATTGACACGGGGAAAATTTTTACAACATTTTTTTTAGTTTTATGAAGTGAAAGAAGTTTTTTTAAATTCGTGTCATAATGTAAATAAGGGGGAGAATGACTGAGTTAGGAGTTAGCTGGAAAAGGATAAATGAATGTGATTGGTTGGTTCGAGATAATGGGAATTGAACAGCCTGTAAATTTAATGGACTGGAACACTTTTTTCGATCACGTGAAACCATAGATATAAATAATTTTTTAATTTTTAATCTGAAGAGAATATTGAAGAATATAAACATGTTTTAATGTACGAAGTAAGAGAGCCCAAGAAATACGAACGTATAACATCTTCAAAATTTAATATCTTATAATGAAAGGTTGCATAACAGGGGTTGATGTCAGTGGAAACTTATTTCAATTATAATCAAAACCATTATCTTTGAAAAAATTACGAGCTAGTCGAGGGAAACTACTTCTTGTATGAGGGAAAGCATTCAGCTAAAAGTCCCATCTTAATTATTGGCTATTGTAAAATTATTAATGATGCACTTATGCTGAATATTTATCCATTATCCAGCCCACACATGTGCTGAAAAGCTGTGTGGGAATATAAACACTCGTAAAAGTTGTGTTAAACTAACGCTCCGCTGTGACCGAGAAACAGGATTGTTGAATAATCAATTCTGAATAATTACTTAATTCAACAATCCAAATTCCGAGCATATGCTAAATTAATATGCAATTCACCGTAAAAACTCGTTCCAGTAAAGAGCGGTGCAATCGATGTTACTAACACCACGAAACAATCGATAGTGAAAATCGAATATGTACAAACCTGAAGACGGTATCCAATCATGGACTGCACAATCGTCTGAGTTCATCGAACTCCTCTCAAAACAGATCCGTTCCTTGAACCGTCGCTTAGGTTGATGACCGCCATAAAACCAAATTTACCCGGCCTAAGCCACACATGCCTGGAGGGTTATCTTTGAAAATAGCCCATTATCTCGAACCACGTCAGTCCTGTGGTTCTTTTCTACGTCTTTTTGGGAGGTTAAGTACCCAGCCCCGGCTGCAATACTCCGGACATAGCTTGTCCTCTTTGAGCCTCAATTTTACGTATGAAATCTGCCGAAAGATGGCCGATCATGCCAGGTTCTTAAACCAGTCAAATGTTTTAAAACCCGGTCTTGGATACATCCGCACTTGCAAAGTATTTTGAGTACATAAATTACTCATTTTTACGGCATTTTTAGAAAGTGTCCCCTCTACGTGTCGCTCATTGACTTTTTAACATAATTCATGAATACTTTGAGAGGTCTGTGCAGGGGACAGCTTTTCAAGAAATTGGCAGCGATGTTGATCTCTGCCGTGCTTCTACATGGTTTTGAAACAACTTTGTTTTTGAGTAATGTAGTAAAATTGCCTTAACCAGAGAGGGCCAATGACGCCATACACATGTATGATACAACGTGGAAGCAGAGCAAAACTACCGGGACTGGAGGCACGAAGAACGGTGGTTTATGAACGCCTACCCTTCGCAAGCGGCGTGTAACATTTCCTCAACAGGACCTGCCCAATTTCATTTAAAGATGCCCCCAACCGTCATGTATGGCGTTTAAAGACTCACCTCGAAACGCTTCTTGGTGTCTCAAAGCATTCATAGAACTGCGGTGAGTTTTTTGGCATTCGAACTGGTTTTGGAGACCTTCCAATTAGAAGACTGAATTTTCGGCCACTAAGTGGGGTTGCACTGGCCATGATATGAAATAGGCGGTGTATTTGTAAAATTGTATGTATGAATGTTGTATTGTGTGTAACGAATGCCTGGAGATTTTATGTAAACCCCCATATTGAACTGTTTGCCCATGACAATGCTCAGTATTAGTCGTTGCAATAAAAAGAAAGATTTGGAAATTTTAAATGCAGAACATGAAAGAAAAACATATAAATGTTAGCTTTCAACTATTAAGAAGTACACAAATTCAGCATTGAAACGAAACCACTAGCGTCGAGCCGAGGTTCAATAGTTGGACTGTGTTCTGGTATGAAAGTCCTCGGCAGGACCCGAAAAAAAAAAAAATAAAGTGATAAATTCTTTTCGGCGCTATTGCAAAGAAGCAGTGTCTATTTAATAGAATGGTAATTCCTACAGTAATCAACCACACTACTCGAGATTTCTCGTCGTGTCCTAGATCTCGCCATATTATTGTGCTCATTCTGACCTCTTTATACCATTTCCTTGTAATCTTTGAAGACCCGGACAAACGTCTGGAACTCAGTACTGCTTGAAAACATTTACAAAGATTATACTAAGTGGTGTTCCTCCCCTTGACTTTTCGACATCTCCAATTAGATAACTTACAGGCCCCGTAACTCTTTGTTATAGTGAAATAAATGGGCATAATCTTATCATTAACAATACAAATTCCACCTTAAAATATCAATTGTTGTTATCCAAAAATTACTCCAATATTCCTTCATATAAAATCATTTTTAATTATGATTTTTACAGGCATTAAGTGGCTGGCTTTGAATTCATATGTTTTTGCACTATTTAATGTACTTGTTATTTATGTCCAAGTAAGTATGTAGAAAAAAATGTACAGTAATATTTCAAATTCTGGTTAATGGGAGAAAGATTTATTACATTTTTTTAAATGTTTCTGAAAGATATTTTTGCTGCGAAACTTGAACCTATTTTCAGAAAATTTAACGTGGCTAATTAAAAATTTTACTCTAAAGTACTGTTTTTAGCTCAACTTTCTACTCCCAAAAAATTTTAGAGTGGATTCCTTCATATGTGAATGGAGGATTTAAAATTATTTCCTCTTATGTGATACTGAACTCTGCTTATAAGTGAAATTCTATACAAAGCATGAAATTCAAGGATTATCCTCAAAGTTCACTTTCAATGCGTCTTCAATGACAAGACTGTGTAAGGAACGTACAATTTATTTAGTCATCTTAAGTTCATTACTTAAAAATCAAGTTCTATAATTTACAAACGTATGTACAATACAACAATCTATACAATAATTAATGTAAGGATGCGCACATTAAACTGTGTGGTGATTCATTGGAAGGTTGTTTTCTTAGCAAATTTTCAATGTTTAAGAGTGATGAAGCACATTATTAATGAAAACACAATGAACCAGAAAACTTTTTAACCTTTTTAAAACCGATGTTGAGGAAATATTCCAGCACTTAGCATAACCCAGATGTAAATAAGCTTCATGTGGGCGCATTCCTTGTTGGCATATTCCCACAGTAAACATTATGTAAAGTTTGTAAGGGCAGTCACGGCGGTCAGGCTGCAAGGTGAACTACTGAAGGCACGTTTCCTACCGTACTCAGCTGTTCTGGTGCTGATAAAGTGATAACACCGATCGTGACGACCTGCACCTCACAGGATCTAGTCGTGTCGGCCAACAACTAATTATTTCTCCTGAACGTCTTGTTTAGCTTCCACAAAGTGTAGATTTTAACCTTTCATTGTTCTACCTACCAATCCTTAGCTGAAATGGTGCTAAAAATCAGTCACAAAGTACTTGCCGTTTTTTGTCTCGACGAAAAAGAATAAAATGTAAACAAAATTGGACCTAAGACTGTAACCTTGATAAACTCCCACGTATTTCTTTTCAATTCCCTTCTTGACTGCCACCATATTGCGTTGTATGCTGTATGGAACATTATTATGAATAGTGTTTTTAAGTCGAACAGTTCAATGAGGATTTCTTTTAGTGATGTTATGTTCCAAAAGTCTCTTTGTACCCTCCTGGGTAACGTCGAATTTGATTCTCAGATTCCTGTGGATACCATTACACCTTACCCTGCACTGTGCTGCAGATAATGTCTTGATAAATTTTTCCCATCCACTAACACCTTTTACTTGGTATCTACTAACAACCCCCTCATTGTCCCCTCCCACCATTTAAAATTGTATAGTACACCAGATATTACAGATCTCCAAATTTTGCACTGCATGTTGTCCTCAACAACCATTTTTGCATCAACAAACAGTTTGGTGTGGATAATTTAACTCTCAATGTGGATTCGTATGGTTTGATCAACAATTAATTTAGAAGTTAACTACTAAACCTAGTAGCTTCCACGGTTAAAATTTTAATAGATTGTATGAATTATTAGGTCGTAACGTAAATTCATTATGACCGTCCAACAGCAATTTCATACCATCTATAAGCTTCAAAAGCAAATATTGACAACACAAATTACAAGTAGATATAAAATTACTATTATAATACAAGACAGCCTAAAAGCGCAAAAAAAATAATATGTTTTTGGTCTCCCGTCAAAACATGAACCTTTTCGTAGGAAATCCCAAAATAAGTAGGATTGAAAGACTATATTAACCATATCGTAAGCAATTTCATTACCGATGGTGGTCAGCTACCCTACTTAAGTGGTAACAGCTGTCCTCATCACAATCGTGTGGAAAGATATTTTTTTTGTATCCAACATATATCCCTTCAAGCAAAGCTTTACTAGGATCACGGTTGTCACAGACATAAGTAAAATCCAGCGAATAGTTTTACAGAAAACACAAATTCCCCCTTTGTGACTTTTAATAATAACTCGATCTTCGTTTGAAGTTTGTTTTCGACGAGGGAAGGATTGTGAAGGAAACAGGATTTTCCGGACGTTTGCCATTATTCAATGGTATAAATACAATCAGTAACACTACCTTTCGAGATCTGCAATCTGATCTCTTCTTCAGGCGAATAACCAAACTAATGCATGACAAAAGTCTAGATTAAAGTAAACAAAACATACCAGAGCGTTGTGACACGCATGAGTCAGGAACCACAACAGCCATGTTGTGTGTCTATTCCATACACACTATCTTGTAAAACATGAGCTTAATAAAAAACTAAACACTAATTATTAAAAATGAACTACAAAATACAGGTCAAAAGAGGTTTGCACATAACCGGTCAACCAATAATAAAACTGCCTACAATTTGTAAAAGAAGGCTAAATGAAAAGAGCCAAACATAAATTGAGTTTTCAGTATTCCATAGAAAAATTACCAATTTATAGAAAACAAAATTGAACCTAAGATTGTGCTTTACGTAACCCCTTTCGTAATTGTTCATTGCTCCATCTGAAGTAATGAACATAAAAGGCAAAATTACGTGCAGACAATTCCATAAACCTCTACCATCTAACTAATGGATACCATATAAGAGATTTCGGAGCCGGAATCACGCCTGTTTGTTTTTGGTGGTTTTTTGATAGCGAAATTCTTGCAAAATGTCAACAATGAAATCGAACTAGAGCGTGACGCGCGGCTTCTGGCACCTCCCAACATCCGCGGTGTGGTAGCCGGTGGTGTGTGGCTTGATTTCCGCGAGCCCCCTGACAGGTTCACCTCTTCACCGTACGGTGTTCAGGTCAATTTACCGACCACAGCCCATCTTCTTTTGTGGTATTTGCTTTCAATCTTATTGTTGATTGAGTCATCAGTATGGTGCAAGTTTTGATGTTTACGGCGATCCTCGGAGATTGTTTTCGCGAATTCCAGCATAATCCCATCGTCTTGGAAAGCTTCCATTAAAAATTAGGAGCAATCGTTTTGTAAAGCACTACGATTTTGAAGAAGAATGATGATAACTATTTACTTCCATTATGATATACTAAATTTTTGTTATTTTTATCATCATATTACGGCTCCCCATTATATAACCCATTAGATAATGGCTTTACAAATTCCAATTCTTCAAAACTATGAAAAACAAGAAGGGCTACACAGTTTAAAAATAGTTTAATTAAACAATCCGTTCACTGATTTGTTTAAATGAAAATACAGGGAAAGAGAATCCCAGCTAATATACCAAACACTATAAGACACTTTTTTGTCACTTTTTTTTCAGTTGATTGTTTGAATGATAAATGGAATGTTACGGGTGCTTTCCATCCATCCATTACAAATGACCAGAACATCTTGAAAGCAATTTCGAAGTTTATCATATTTAATCTAAAAATTTAAATTAATACTCGTACATTCTTCCTTGTATCTACTACGAGTTTTCACTTATGAATTAATGTAATTATTGAATTATATAATCTCCAGTGATAATTTTTTTACAAACATGAATTATTGAAAAATTATAAACTCCTTTAGATTATTAAAAAATAACTTTCAGCTACTTTCAGAGTTTTTTCCGGTTTAAGTTTGCTGATTTATTTTTTATCAAATTAATATTATCATTCTATTACAGATTTATCAATTTGAAATTGTTCATGACTAAGAGCTGTATCATTCTCGTACATAAATTAAACAATAACATAAAACAACACTTATTGCATTGTTGTTTAGTTTGTTATTTCTTGCTCCGTTTATATACTAAAAGATATTGAACAATTTATATAATAAAAGTACTGATTTAACCATACACGATAGTTAGAGATTTTTAAGACTATTGATGCACCAATCAGTATAGTATTGACACAGTATTTGGGACGAGCCTTATGAAACACTACCCTTATTGTATCATTGTTTATTACATCTCTTTCTTTCTGACCTTACAATTGGATACATAACCGTAGCTATGGCAGGTAGGCTTGAGTCAGTATGAATTTTGAGTTGTGTTCCACTTCACCCTCCGCCTAGTGCATCGTCTGAAATCTGAAATTGTCACAGACTTTACTCACGGAATCTGCAAGTCCTAGTCTGAAAAGAGACAAAACATTCTTGGCGAAAAAACTTTAAAAAAAGAAGTCTTTACATCGTTTAGACATTCAGATTCCCGAGTCCAGATCCCAGGAATCAAGTCTGGGACATTTTTCTGATTTCAGACGCTGGACCAAAACAGAAGGTGAAATTGAGCTAAATTCTCAACTTTCGCACTGATAATAAATTAATAATACTTTCGGAAATATTGCACCACACATAACCCTTTTATGTACCCTTGGCCATAATGAGCTGAGCTAATTTCAAGTAGAATCCGTTACAATGTTTTTACTTTATCGACCCAATTCAAACCGTGAAATTCTCTCGGTTCTTTGGCGGTGAATGGAGTGAAAAAGAGGAAGCAATCACCACATTGACTAAACATGTGCAATTCAATCGGGCTA
This sequence comes from Homalodisca vitripennis, assembly GCF_021130785.1. Taxonomy (NCBI): domain Eukaryota; kingdom Metazoa; phylum Arthropoda; class Insecta; order Hemiptera; family Cicadellidae; genus Homalodisca; species Homalodisca vitripennis. The sequence goes on from NW_025788706.1 coordinate 8,294, forward strand.
AATTTGAACTACATTAGAAAGTTTTTTTGCTTGAGGAAAGGGGGAAATGGGATTGGGTTTTTTTGT
>NW_025788707.1:0-6669 GCF_021130785.1 Homalodisca vitripennis
AACCATAAATAAATTTTAAAATTTACATGTTTTCAATCTTCTTTAAAAGAACTGTCTGTCCCGTTAAGTAGAAGTCTTCCAATATCCGCTATCTTGTATCGTGTTTTGAATAACACGTGCGAGAGGAATGTGCAAACATCAGTCCCCTTAGAATTTGAAATTACATCTTTTTATTCATCAGCTCACTGTAGAAGAAAACGAGGTAAGTAGACAATTATATAAAATTTTAAGCATCAAGATTGCCACTGAATATTATGAATACGAAGAAATACAATCCTCCAGACTTCTTATGGTCCATGTTATTTATAGTTTTATTGTAGGTTATTAATGTTTTCTTAACTTATACTTGACGAATAAATAGCTCTTAAATAATTTAAATTCATAATTTGTATATACTATGTAAACATAACCTTATTTATAAAAGATTAAATTAGGGTTTTTGGACGGATTTTCAAATTTACCTATTCCCACTTTATATATATATATATGTGTGTGCGTTGTTGTGTGGTGTGTGTGTGTGTGGTGTGTGTGTGTGTGTGTGTGTGTGTTGTGTGTGTGTGTGTGGGTGTTGTGTGTGTGTAGTGTGTTAAATACATAATATAACTACTTTAGTCATTATATAAATATATGGTGTGTGTGTGGTGTATGTAGATTATATAATATTTTTATTATTATCAACAGGATGTCTTTACAAATTCTTACGTTCATTTACGATTACTTAATAGCCAAATTTGAACCGAAGGGTGAAAAAAATTCATAGAAACATTAGCTCCATTATTAAATAAAAGCAATAAAATCATAGTAAACTAATTTGGGAATAAGATACGGTGTGCTCTAAGAGTGGGGTATTAAAAGAACAATAACGATACAGTACATATTATCCAAAAATGAAACAGTTAATCAAAATCACAAAGTACACGATAAGAATATATTACAAAAAAAGATATGCTAGCATACATAAAATTGAGACTTATTAAACATAGTAAACAAGTTAAAAGAACAAAAGAATAAACTCGCTATTTTTTAGATGAATCAAAACCTCGTCAAATATAAAAATGCATTTTTTACTGTCAGAGAAGATCTTAATAGTCGTCTTAAAGTAACTCATTTAGAATTTAAAAAAACTAACAATTGGATGACTTACATTCCCAAAGATAACTTTCAGGGGGTGAGGTAAAATTGTGGGATTTTTTTATCCACAAATCTGGATGCTATATGTTTTATTTCTTGTCCAAAATATTATTAATCACAGTATGAGGAATGAGCGCCAAGAGACAGACGCCTACGACTAAGTCCATACACGGGAACACGTAGAACTGCTGGCTGTCAAAAGCACTGTTTAAAATGTACCTCAAAACGTGATTATATTTCTCGTTGAAAATAATTGAGCAAGCAACCAGAGTATTTAAAAAAAACTACTACCACTAACCTCGACAATTGCTGAGAAAAGAGAGAACTTCCTACCATCGTACGATGTAAAACCACCACCAGCCGAGAAAGGAGTCCCAACATAGTACATCTGAATCAATGACCCCGGGTTTAAGTTGAGTCTTTTACGAAATTTACGAAAATAAATACCGAAGTGTAAAAGTAAAGATTTGCGCATGGTACGAATAAAAAAGCCACTATAAGTATTGGCACAATTCTTTTCCGTTCTAAAAGGGAATTAGGCCCTGTGTTGACACGAGACCGCTATCATTTCTATTCTCTATTGACCACTCTTACAGATGGTATACCTTGGACCGCTGTTAGTAAATTCTTTTTCTAAAAGGGAGAGGTTGCTTTATGATTTAAATTGACAATTTTTTTTTAAACATATGTGAAAATGGCGTGTTTTTTAATAATAAAAGAGCTTGGATAGTTATTGATTAAACAATTACAGCAAATTTATAAAATATAAAAAAGTGTATATTTTCCCAGTATTACAAACTAAACTACAAAAGTTAAGAAACATCAAGTAAGTTTTTCGAATATTTTGAGGGTTCAGAGGTGTAAAGTCGCCACTATAAAGTATTTTATTAATATTTTTTTTTAACAAAATCCCCTCATATTTTTGGGCTTAAAAACTATAGTTTTTTTCATCAGTGATCACGACTGGACTAAATATTGTATACGAAAATGAATTTTCTTATTAGATTGTTGTTTTATAATTCTCATGGGGAAGCTCATAACTAAGCCCATTAATAATATTTTTACAATCAACTTATTATATCCCTAATCAGTTACTGGTCAAAGCTAAAATGAAAAGAGAGATATTGAAGTTATTTTATATTGACATAGCCTCAGATTAATATTGGTTTATTGGCTACCGATTGTCACAGTATATAGTATACGCCGACGCAGTAAGGCAAAAATCACCGAAATAGAATTTTTTTTTTGTATACTATAATTTTTATATTTTTTTTTTTATTTTTATTATAGTTTCATCCTCTAACAAATGGCCGACCACCACAGTGTACTAAGAATTGCCTAATATTAAAGGATCAGAATTTAAGTAAGTTCTTAAGAAGTGATGAATAATCTCCAACGACGATTATTTTCAACTGTAAACCCGGGGACTTAGTTGAAGTAATGAGACTGGTAATGTGAGGTCATCATAATTTATTTCATACTGATCAAGGGAAGTTATTCATTATTCATTTAGATTTAAGATGTGAGATTCAATGTACTTAAAAGTTTTAGCATTACTAAATTATACAATCCCCTGTCCTACATGCCATTATACAAATTTATCTGTCAGCAGGTTTTCTGTATGCGAAGGAAATAACAGAATATCGTAAGGCTGTTTTAGTCCGGAATAACGTATTTATTGTAATACCAAACATATCCGAGACTGACATAAACACATAATAACAGAATAGTCTGTTCATCTTGTAATTAAAAAATATGCAATAGCAATATCGAAAAGCAATTTAATTCTATCAATTTTTGAAACTATTTACTTCCAAATCCAAATATGTAGTCAAACACAAGGTGCATACAACTTTAATACGTCCCCTAAAGTAAAAAAACAAGATAAATAAGACATATGTTACTACTTCAATAATTTTTAAGTGTATCTATTAATTTATACTATCCTCGTATATGCGTTTCAATAAATTATTTTTTTTAATTTCCTCTTAAATACAGGGAAGCTTTCTCTTTTCTCTTTATAGCCTGAGAGCTTGTTATAAATTCTACTACATTTGTGAACAGTTTTTATCCTCATGATAGGATACGAGTGAAAAGCGCCGTTAGCGTTCAATCAACCGATTTTATTCCTTGCTAACCTGGAGCATTCATGGCCAGCCAGCCCTGTAACGTAATAGCGTTGTATTCTACGAAATTTTTCCACAACAATTTTGAATATACACTTTCGCAGCTTTAAACTCTTGAACCTTTTTTATTTGAAATATCTAACCATAACACCATGGTTTAATATACTTGTGCATGTGCATAAATTAATAGCAGTATTTATATAAATAGGAACTGCGCTAAAAACAATATTAGTTCATAACGCCTAAGAATTCTTTCTTATCTTTAGTGGTTTTATATATATTTTTTATAACAATTGGGTGTTTTAGTAAGCGAAAAACGTTTTAATGGGTTAATTATTGTTGAACATGACACATGTTTTAAGTGAATCATTATAATGGTTTGATAAAACTAGTTTAAGATATTTCTGGGTATCATAAGTAATAATTTGTTTCTAAAAATTAGTAGCTAGCATTTTAAAAAAGATGAGTATCGGACATTGGCATCCTTTTATTCGTCACATTCATCAAAATTGACGACGTATCGAGCAAAATTCAGTCTATTTTATATATATTCATAATTGCACACAACACACTATACTAGAACCAGAAATTTAAATGCCGATTAAGAGCTGAAAATACCCATAAAATGTTGTAATAATATTATAATTTCAAACACTATCCGAGGAACAGCTAAAGTGATCAAAACAAACTAAATGTTTTTAGTAAAATAATCACTTTTATTTTTTGGGCTCGCGATGGTCAAGGCAGAGAAAAAGTTTTGGAAGAAAATCTTGTTTTCAGTTTAGATGGTATTCTGTTTGAAGCAATGGATCACTCTTATTCTAACTTCATTTATGGACAGAGCATTGGCTAATGTTTATCACCTCGAGGTGTGTGGAAAACTTTTATATTTAATTTAATGTGTTTGTTCTTGATTATATCTTGAGAACGAACTAACCTATTAACTTATAAATTTGCTTGAAAATTTGATTGGTAAACACTAAGATTGATGAAGGATTCAGTCTTAATGATCATTTTTACATTGCTCCTCATAGTAAACCATGATAGCTACGAGCAATAGAGTGCAGAATAAATAGATTTTGAAACGAAAATGAGTGCAATAATTTGAGAATTCAAACATAATGTACATTAACACTTGTAAACTGTTCAACCCAACAGGTGGTACAGATTATCTTATATGTTTGAGCAATAGTTCATTTTAGGACGTTAAATATTACATAAAATTGCATTTCTACCAAAAATATCAGGATTTTATATTACGGTCTGGTTGTTAGTCATGGAATTTGGGTGAGCGTGTCCATTAAAGACTGTTACGAGAGAGAGATTAGGTGACAAATTTTTCTTATCATCTGCCGTGGGGATGATACGATTTATTCGATATATAACTTTTCCGTCCACATGTCTGTCCACAGGAACGTATCCCTGTAGAATGTTGCCAAGTTCTAAAACATAATGTGTCGTACTCCTCCCTTTTATAATAAGTATAATAATTAAACAGTTTGTAAACCATATAAACATTCATAAATCAAGATGAAGTTATTTTTCATCAATACCTAATGAAAAGCATATGTTGAAAGGGTTAAAATGGTTATAACTCCAGGGTATATACAAGTATTTTGTGAGCTCTCGTTCAAGAGCTACTTTAATAATTTAAAAATAGAAGGTTTATCAGACGTTTGAACCGAATCCAGGTATTTATACGATATTAAAATATTGTTTGGTAACGTATTTCTAGGATCTTAAGACAAACATAGTAGGAAAGGTGTGGACAATAAATTAAATTCGAGCTTTTGTTATTCTGCCGAATAAGTAAAGACGAAACTTAGTAAGCAGTGTTTGATACTCAATTACGATCCTTGACACACCACCTGTCTCTCACCTGTGAAGTTTCATTTAAATGAGACATTTAACTTCTGAATAATATTCAATTTGGTAGAAGTCACTGCGAATAGTACAAGCTGAACCTGCCTTTTTAATTATATATCATTGTATACAAAACTGGCGTAAAATTATAATATTCACATAGAACATGAAAAAAAACTCATGAACAATTAGTACAAAAATATTACTTATTTAAATTATTAATTTAAAACACTTAATATAATTACAAATTTCAAGCACACATGTACAGTTTGCCGTTGCTATTTGTACTCAAGCCCATGTAATTAAATTTTCCGCATCGTAAATTAATACCGAGTTAACTTAATTGAAATCAACATTTTAGCGTAATAATATCTCTTAAATACTACACAATACTAAGTTATTTTATGAATTGAAAAACGAGTTTATGACTTGCCTAGTATGCTTGCCACTACAAAAATAAGCACAAGTGCCTCATTTGAAATAGAAACCAAAGAATAGTAAGTGGATTAATAGCCCTTCGTCATTTTAAGACTTTCGTCATCACTCGTTGCATATTGATGGTATATTTTTGGCGGTTTCTCTTTTATGTACTTGTAATACAAGATTTTTATATCTTTACACTCTGTGACAATGGGTGAAATCCAGAGATCCAATTTACGAGATCTATTTATCTTATTATTCAAACATCATTTATAAATTGAATCTATCCAGCACAGTTGATCGTACAAATACTTTTTTTACGTTAATACAGAGCCATTTATAAAATTACTAACTACTTAATAAAAAGTTTGAAAACTATTAAATTTTATACAATGATACCATACATACAAAACAAAAAAGTTTAGAAAACAAAGTGTAAACAAGTGTACAACCCACATTGGAACTAATATCAACTAAGGCCGTTTCAGCGACCGCTCCGTCGCGCTTCACTGCATCACGGCATTTGTTCATCTTACGCTAAGACTCCATTTTACGCTGTACATGGCCAGTATATGTTCTGTATTTTACTTTGTACAAATATTAAATGTACAATGTTTGGAAGAGGTCTCTCGATTACCGTTCGATTTCATTCTCTTAAAAGATTTTATGAATTTTTGTACTGTTAAATAATCTTTATGTAAGATATTGTACAAATAACTGGAAAATTTTAAGTGTTAAAGAGTTCGACGAAACACAGTTTTTTATTATCATCAGTTGTTTAGTATCACTAGATAGGAACGACATTTTCATATATATATTATATATCATATATTATATTTATTTGCATTCAGTTTATTCTTGCAAGTTAGCTCATTTAATAGCTATTAGTATTTCATGGCCTTAAATATTCTTTCAAAATAGAAATACTACCTATTTTTCTGCCTTTCTTTATTCAGTATTAATACAAGAATACGAATATACAGATAGATTAAGCAAATTTTTTTAGGATATATTTTTAATTGTAAGAAAACCTCGTACTTCCTGCTTATGTACGGGTATCTTAAAATTCCACTCCCTTCAATTAATTTTCTTATAATAGAGGTGGAGTTATTTTAATTTTGGGTATGTT
>NW_025788708.1:0-11919 GCF_021130785.1 Homalodisca vitripennis
TTTTCTTACACAGTTAGTTCACGTCCAACATTTACATAATGTGTAATGATACACACATGCCACGCACGCTAGATGAATCCAGAGATATTCCTGTAACAATTTCTTGCTTATCAACTTATTTTTAGCTCTCTAGTTTTTATTTCTCTGTGTCTTTCAGATATTGTCGACATAACATCATGTAAACATTCCTTTCTGTGTTGTTTTTGAAAATAAAATGTATCCAATACATAAAAAACAGAGATAACAAAATAAATACCAACACAGCTGCTACTGTGGGACAGAATGCAGGACAGCATTACAGGGTCAGAAGTCTGCCGAAACTCTCAGCTACACAAGGTACACTGATTTCGCCATTACCCACAAGGGCTAATCCGTCTATATAATTCATTTCAAATATTCTTTCATCTGAAATGTACATAATCAATTTATCCTTTGTGGAGGGGTGAGAGCAAGCCTATGAATACCACTACTTCAAGGTTAATTTACTGAGTTTTCAAAATTAATATATTTAAAATTACAAGTCATAACCCTCTACCTTCTCCTTTTAAAATAATAGAAATGGTAGATTATATAATGAGCTTCCAGAATATCTCCCAAGTACGTAAAAATGTATAGATATGTTTACATTTAGAGGGAATCTATTTTTTACAACAAAACAAAAAGTATGATATATAGATAAAATATAAATTAGCAAATTGCCAGTTTTCCACTGAAGAAGCTAAGATTTGGTGCATAAAACAAGCTGACACGATGTGCCTTGGCCAAAATATAGGCATAGAAATACGAAACATCAATTTAAAAATTAATTTATAAATCACTGTATTTTGTTACTATATGTTTCTAAATAGATTTTATATACAAGGAACTACAAAAACACGTTTTCACCATTCGTTAATTTGCAGACTGCAGATCAGTTTTTGTCCACGAATAGATGGAGTAGACTCTTGACGATGCGTCAAAAATAATAATAAAAAAATACAAATTTTGGTTAAATTTGGCTTTGTACCATCTCTTATCTATTTTTCATACGGAAAGCACAAAAGAGTTTTAGCAGTCAGTAAGTTATTTGCAAAATGCCGATCAGTAGGTTGGGTTGTCCCGCGGGTCATCCATAAACAGATTTATTTTTGGATTCAACGGTTCAGATTCACCATTTTAGTAGTATAATTTGAAAATCGTTATTTTGTACGCATATTTAACGCACTTATATTGGTGTTGGAATCGAGTGGAAAAAGAGCCGTGGTTATTGAGTATTGGAAATGATTATTCCTTATTAATACTTAGTAGAATAAGTACATAGAAACCAGCTTACAGAACAAAAACCTTCTACAGATGCATCCAAGAATTACAAGCTCAATTAGTGTTATCAATTACTGGCTCCTAAATATTTTTGTGTCGGCCTTTAATTGTATAATCAAGAAAAGAATCACCCATCATGACAAACAGAACTTTACAAAGACATAAATAAACAACTCAAAAGGTTTTGAATCATCACAACGTAGTTGTTAGAAATATAGTCATGGACTATGATGATAACAACATGGGAGGGAAATAAAGACTCCTTATATGAGTTGAACTATTTGGTGTTGGAACAGTTCAAAATCAATCCGACCGTAAAACATAGTCACGTGTCGACGGGTAAGTCTGTTCAGGTAAATTAGTTGATCGGTGAACTGACTGGATTTCTTGCCGTTCGTTCAACCAATCCCGCTCTGAGTACAATAAACTGACAATACGAAGTCTCTTCATACTCGACTATGATTGTGTCTCTAAAAAGTAAGTAAATAAACGCACGAAAGGTTGTGGTTTGTCAACAACGTGTTCGTGTATATGTTTAGGGTGGTGGATGGCCCCGCATTGAGATTATAATCATGGACTACGAAACAACATGGCATAATATTCCTTGTACCACGTTTTGAAGCTATTTGATGTGAACAGTTTGAATCGTGCCGACCAATCGGCACTTGTGGGGGGAGTTGTTCAGGTAAAATAGTTAACCAGGAGAACTAATGGGTATTTGTCCCAATGCAAACAATAAAGCTCTGATGAACAAAAAAACTGACATGCGTGGTTTTATGCTCGGTCAGCTGGCTGTCTTACCGTCTGTAGACTCGCGACATTTTTAAGCTGCGTTTAGACTGGCAAGTTAAGTTGCGAGGAGAATTTTGCACAAACTACCTGTCGCATTATTTGAACAAGATAAACTATTGCAATCACGAGAACTATCATAGCAAGTAGGACTTGCTACAGTTGTATTGCAAGTGTGAGGTTGTTCCGGGCGTAGTCAATTATGAAGTCCTGGTTCACACACACGGGCAAGTGATGTACTCAGCAAGAATTTTAATTGTTCAATTTCAATAGTCACAAAAATGATCTCCAGTTCTTGCAAACAAGTGGCCAACACGGGGGGGGGGTGTGTGGCAGTGCTCGCAACAAGCTCTTGCACCCATTGAGACACAATTTTTACAGTGGAACACAAAACTTGTATAGTATCGTCATTATAAACGCAGTTCAATTCGAGGGGTTTGGATGTGGACCGTGATATCAAAATATAACTTATCACATTCTTTGTTTCTGTGCATTTTTAAACCTATGTAATCCTGAATGACCAATCGGAACATGTAGCGAGGAGGCATTAATTCATAGACCACCAAACCGAAGTTCTCAGGCGCGGATACGAGTGGTAAGCTAGTGAAGGCGCGGTGAGCGCTGGATCGAGCAGCAAACTTAAAGTTTTTAATGTTATTTGTGTTGTACATGGGGGACACTCAATACTAGCCATGGACAGACGCAAGTGGCTGGGCAGTACCCTTATGATGCTGTTTATCCCGCTGCAAAATTCCTCAGCTCACTTCTGTTACTGACTTGTGCAACATGTTGGACGCAAACGTGCCTTCCTTGGCGTTACTTGGTTATAGCTTACCCACTATTTCTTCTCCAAAAGGTATCTTATCATGTATGGTAAAAATCCAACTATAAAATTGGAACTGGTGAACTTAAAACCGGGTTATGTCAAAACCATTCAAAACATAAAATTATTCAACGAAACCAAAAAACTATTAAGGCCCGTTTATAGCCCACTTTGTCCACACGATTTGAATAATACTTAAAGACCATAAAATCGCTCTGCCGCTCCAAAACGGCCGAAAGTACGGCTTGGGTATAGTGCCGGCTAGTCTGGAGGACACGGGTCGGACTGATTTCAATTAATTGTCACAATGCAGTTGTTACCGTGGTCTTTTTGGAGTTCTGCAGCAAGCATACAAGGAGTAGAACTAACACAAGATTAAATTACCTACTACACTCCTGCCAGAGGCATCACCCTCAAATGAACGCTCCTGCGAACATATTTATTGTCGATCGTTCATTCACAATTTCCACGAAGTCAACGAGTAATAAGGGAGGTTTAATGTTGATTTGATTTCGAGATTTATTAATATGTCTTGATTTCAAGAAGCAGTCAATGAGATGTTTATAAGGTCGTTGGAGAATTGGTAATATAAATTGGTTTTTTTCAAGGGGCTGGCCTGTTAAATTCCCGGCTTTATTTCCGGTTCTTTTACCGATTGGGTGGCCACCCTATGTTCGGGGACTATGTCCTAAGTACTGACGGCACAGCAGCCTGTGACTATAATGATTATATTACAAAAAAGCGTCCATTAAGTTTATTAAAGAAAGAAGTAGGCAATGACATTCAAATAACTCAATTTCATTATGCACACAAAATGGTTACTTCAAAACGAAGTCCTGAATTAAAATCCTTTCAAACAGTAGTTTGAAACAACTGTTTAATTTAGTTGGTTTTTTCAAGTACATTTTTTATAACTTATACACTGGATTTTTTTGTAAACTTTTAACTTTAAAAATTGTCAACAGACGCCACTAAGTATTAAATAAAATAACAATTTATTTTTGTAGATTTTGGCTTCTTATCTATTCAAAACGGTATGTACCATTATTATGGTTTTTTTTTTTTTTAAATTTAACTAGTTTTTGTGAGATGATACTTTTTAATAAAAAAAATACAAAATTAGTGGGCTACACGAGAACATGTACTAAATTCTGATGTTTTATATGGACATTCTATTTTCTTAAAATGATGATTTACTATCACCCACAGCAAAGGTTTTCGTATGACATTCTTTTGGTGAAACACCCTGTATATATAGTCCCGGGAGGAGCAAGTACTTTTTGTGATTTAATATTTATTGAAATTATATATTTATATTATATATTCTATATAATACTATTTATATTTAAAATTTATTCAAACCAGTACACCATTTTCTTACATATTAACCCTTTGTGGATTGCCATATGCAAAATTTTCAAGATTCGTTTTTGAGTAAATAATGCCAATGCATGTGAGCTGGTGGGTGTTTCCTTGCAGTGCCAGTGGTAAATGGCACTATAAACAGCCCATAAGTGTGCCAAGCATAAAACATGCTATTTTGTTTTCACTTGTTTGTTTTTACATTGTTATGTTAGACTAAAAATTGTCATAACTTCACTATCCTAAATAACTGAATAAATGGAATCAATTTTTGTTTCTGTTTTTGTAGGTTATGAAATATACTGTTACGTAATAACAAAAGTTTTTATAATAATATCCAAAAATATAAATAAGTCACAAAAATCTATATTATCTTTACTATTTTATGTTAAACATATGTTACTTATTTTACATTTGTTATGTATAAACTATGAACCAATATAGAAAAATTTCAGAAAAGAGAAATATTGATAAAAAATAAAAAGGTAACATAGTTTTATAAGATTTTTAATAAAAACTTTACATTGTGGAACTCATCTAAAATGCTAAAATATTGACAATGTAATATAAGGGCATGTTAATTCAAGGGCTTTTTCTAAAACAAAACTATATTTATTAAAACTAGCATTGAGATGGTTGAAAAACATTGGTTTAGGACAGCCTAATGCACTGTTCACAAAAAATAAAATCATGACAAATATGCCTATTTTTTATATTATTTGCTCTTTACTCACCCTCTATTTATTTCTTTGTTTTTGAAAATTGGGCCTTGGCTAGAAAAATGTCCAATCTTCAATTCACTCACTATTTTTTAGTGCCAATATAGTTCTATTAGCATAGGCCTATTCGAAAAAAATGTTACTAAGATTTATTAAAAAAACTATGCAAAGAAATGTTCTCTATTATCACAATATATACATTGTTACATAAACGTTCTAGTCTATTTAACACTCGTGGCGGGGGGCAGGGAACAGTCAATGGTGGCAACCCCGGGTTGCACTTGGACACATAACTGTCCTGGACCGTTTCCTCTTTCCTTCAGGGTTATTTTTCCCCCAGAACAAAACAGATCAGATCTTTCTTCTTTTCCTTTCTTCCAGTCTCTTTAGTCCAAAAGTTGGGGGGTAGCTGGCCATACTAGCATCCACCACCTCCGCTGCCTCGTGGGTGGGAACTGCAGCTTTACCTTTCGACGGAAGATCTATTCATTTTGCCAGTGTTTTTCTCAATGACAGATATTTGGAACTCTGAAGCCTGGACATTGGTCTATCAGTGTTAAGCTTGTAGAGGTTCATAGAGAGTTCAATCATCATCCTACACAAAAATGATTTTAAAAAATAACTTTTTTTCCAATGTTTCATGCAGCGTCTCTCATCGAGATACGTGTATAGTTTTTTGATCGAGTTGTTTACCATCGATTCCGGGCCACATACCTAAACCTGGCTATACTATATTACAAATTATTATGTCAATTTGTTAAGTAACTCTTCCCATTTCGTTTGGTTGTATCTGTTATGAAGATTCGCTTACTATATGATTTAAAAAAATAACTATAATCGCAAAAGCCAGAAAATATCGGCCCGCGGCCACACTTCGGGTTTTTAAAAACATCGTTTTGAATGGCGCCGAAAACATCGGCTCTCTGCCACACTTCGGTTAAACGTAATGGGCCGAAAAGTTATCGGCTCTCGGCACGACGCTTTGGGTTAAAGTATTAGTGAGCCCAATAATATTTCGGCCCATTGGCAACCCAAATGGGTTAAAGAAAATAACACAATTATTTCTTTTAATTTTTCCATTCATCTAATTTGAAATCTTATGCGCCATTACTGACATCATTTGATTTCTTTAACTTAACTTAGTTTTTAGAGATGTTTTAATATTAAAAATGGCTGGGGCTAGCACTTAAACAAGACTCTCTCAACCTATATTTATATGGCATTTTCTTTGGTTTTTTTAGATTTTTTTTGTGTATCATCAGCCACAGGAAGTTTGTGATACTGTGGATTTTGTTTATGATGATTCACCCTCCTATATTATGAGTAGTCATATATTTATAGTCATGACTTTAAAGAGAAACATTCTGTCTACAGTATTTTGCGTACATCCTGAAAAAAATAAGCAACTTTCAGTTTTGCATCTGGGGGGGGGATAAAAATCTCTACCTTTTACACTAACCTCAGGAAATGAATAGAAACCAATGTTTTTGAGATCCCTTTATTTTGAAACATCTTCAGATCCCCTTTTCCTCGGGGGAGAGGAAGGGAGGATTGTTCTTAACTCTACGGAGGTTAGTTCTGACACTTCTAGTTACTTTAAATTGTGTATAAATATATTTCATCAAATGTAACATTGAATTTTATACTATACTTATTTATGAGGTCAACCAGCCAACCCCGGGGAGTGCGTGAAATCGGGGGAGGCAGACAGGACCAGGAGCATAGATGTCCAGTTCGTCTGGCCAATGTTGCGGTTGGGCGGTTACAGGGTCATCCGGATTTAACTCGCGAGGAGCATGCATTGAAAGAGTGAAATCTGTCAAACATGGCAATTTTATTAAAAATAGTACCTGAAAACAAAAAAAGTCATAATTTTTACTACCAAAATAAAAAATTAAGTTAAACCAAATCACGTCTTTAATTACCATTTTTAAGAACAGGTCAAATACGTTTTTAAAATAGAGAAATTAGAAAACACTAGAAATGTGTCAAATGATGCGGTCTATAATAAAGGGGCTATAAATAATAGTCGATTGTCATTCATATTTGCAGTATCCACTACTTCTCTCGCTATATATTGCTAGTTTTAGTGAGGTATTTCTCAAAACTTTTCTGATTTTTTTTTTATGAAAGTAAAAATATATTTTGGAAGGTGGATATTATGAATGATTTTAAACAAAAATTGGCAAAATGGTCCTGCTGACATTTGCAGGTTAACTCAAATGGAACGGTATTTAAATTAATATTTATAAAGATACTAGCGGGCCCGGCGCGCATTTGCTGCGCATGTTCAACTAATTTTTTGAAAAAGTTGCCCGCGGCTGGGTCGCACGCTATTTCGCGTTTGAAAACAGTTACACTGTTATTTCACTTATTCTTTTTTCTATCACATTCTAAACATTGCTGAGATTAATTGATAGTCGTTCCATCGTGAAGCCTTCTTGGGCGTATTTTGAGGTTCTGTACACAGATTTCCAGCCTACTATTTAGCTGTTAACACGGCTTCGCACGCAAATCTTAAGAACCGAAGTCCTTATATTAAACTTATGTAAATTTTTTTCTTTACTATAATAAATTTTAGATTAAATTTGTTATATCTCCGATTAGCCAACGATTGAGCTTGCTTTGTTGTCTCGATCGAGAGACATATGTACACACGGAGTTTTGAAGCAACCATACTATCTGTTCAAAAATAACAAATAAGGGTTGATTTTTTAACATTCTTTATATTTGTAGCCAACGTGTTTAAGATAGTTATTATGATATCTGCATTTATCTTCTGATCAAGCATGAGCATGGTTTATATTAAATTTAAATATTGCTGTTAAAGGTACGTGAATTTTTACGTCAAATTTGAATCTGTATTATCTGGATAGTTCATTTTATTTTTTTTTTTTTCTTAAAAGTCTATGTTTAACAGTGAGATTGCAACAGAACAGTTTAACCAAAATTAGTCGTTTCTCTTAAGCTTACTCTATGCTTTAAAACTATAAGTGTAATATATGTTTACAACGAACAGTGGATTAAAAAAATTTGAAAAGAAGTTTAAATATGTTTGCTGCAATGACATTTCTTATGGGTATTTCTGTAACAGTGGGGCGGAATCCTGAATCGGGAATAGGAGGGGCATAGCTTATAAACCTTCTTCGTGGAAAAAATACATTTAACGTACCAAAATTTTCATCATGGATCGGTCACTAGTACACGATTCCATAAAGGGACAAAAATACAAACATTCATTTTTATATATAGAGATTTTTCTTAATATTTGGCCTTCTTTTAATATGCATTTTTATGCATTTCTGTTGCAATTATTCACTATTGTGTAACAACAATAATTTTTAAAAATATTCACCCCCCCTTACTGGAATAAAGTGAATTTGAGCGGGACAGATTAATACCTCTGTGTATCTACAAGTATTCATGTATTGAGGTTATTTGGAGTAATTTTATCAATTTTTTTCCCAAAAATAACCACAAATAAATAACAAATCTAAGAAAACGTCATGCTTTTTAGATCAAAATAAAACGCTACCATAGTGAATGCTGTCACTAAATATCTGATAACCAATTTATTTTAGTGCAACAAACAATAACCTTGCTTGTCTCCTCGAGTACAATAGCACTAACATCCTAGAGCCTACACACTCAAAATATCAAATGGCCGCTGACAAGATTGTAAAAACAAATACAAAGGACAACCCCCTATCACCCAACAACTCAGTCTCAACAAAATATCACTTACTTCATAACGGTTTCACAACCAGTGAAATCGTTTTCCCCAATCAGGACAAACAAATCGCAACTTCTAACCTTGTACCGCGCTATGCAATCAAATGCTAAATGTACCAAAAAAGCTGAAACTTATGTAAAAAAATACAAATTTTTAAATTTTAAAAGCTATGTTTGGTTTTGGTTCTGTAAGTGTTAAAAATAAAACAAAAATTTATTTAAGAATGTCTAATTATAATGTTGTCTTAGCCAAAATTATATATATATTTGTAAATAAAAAAAATCAAAATTTTACCTAAAAATTTTCTTTTGTTCTTTTTTATGATATGCTTCAAAAACAGTCTTCTACATGAAAAGTGGGGTCGAGGTTGAATAGTGCATGTTTTGTCTGAAATTTGGTGTGTTCACGTCTATGTCCCGTATCTGCATTACAAAACAACACACCTTCTCCTTTTTTTCTGCCCTTTGATGACGGAAATGCCGCCCACTTAGTCCGATCGAGTGAAAGGGGCCCAGCTGGCGCGCGCCGTCGTCTCTTCTCTCTCCGTAGACTTGACTTCTCTGCTCACAAAGGGATCTTCAACAAGGGCTCTCCCTGAATTCCTCATGTGAACATTGGTCTGTAGGCCTGCTGTGTAGTTTGTATATTCTTATACAAACAAATAAGAGTTCTGGGTACATATTGCTACTTTTCTTAGTAGCCAGAAAAATATTTTCCTTAACCACTTCTTTGTTGTTGCGCGATTGAATTGGTAATTGGAATATGAAGTGGTCACTTCTATTCAACAGCACCCATGTGCTTTGTATCATATAGGACGACATTCGGGTTTTGGTATTGGAGGTTGATTGGGTCCATTTACTTGGAAAAAATTGTCATATCGTGTTTGCTCCCTTTGCTCTTAGTGCTGAGCATGGTAAACAACTCTCTTGTCCCTCCAACTCCACAACTAAGGTGTTCTCCTTTGCGGTACGCAAAATAAATCACCTTTTTTCATTTTTTTATATTTTTTCTTTGAGTCCAAGTGGCATTCCCAACCCTATGCGTCATTACAGTGCCCGTGAGATGGCAATGGAGTTTTTTCATAGCTCTGCTGGCTAATTCCGGACTCTGCTTTAGTAGCAGGGTCGGTAGTATACATGAGGACCGCGTTTGGTATTTAGGTTACATCTTTATAGGGGATTACAGAATCACTGAGAACTTTCACAATTTGAGTGGTTTTCACATAGATTTGGAACCAGAAATCATCGGTTTCTTTTCCAAATTATGGATTGAAATTATAAACCAATATCCGTTATCACCAGTCTGAGACAACAAAAAGTTTCATTCCAAATTTTACAGGTTTGCTCTGAGGGTTATAAACCTTGAAACTAATATTTCCCTTGAAGGAAAACTGTTGCTTTCATCAATAGCTACGGAATTAGTTGGATTTATTAAAACAATTGACACATTTTCTTTACAATATGATCAATAATAGGTCTCACAAGAAATCCTTTATCTCTTGGTACGTTTCGTTTCGGTGTGGTTAAAGATGGCATGTTATTCCAAAATATATTTGAGAAACTCGTCCTTAGAAAACACATCGGCTGAAAAAATGGCATCCGCTTAACCCACTTAGCGTAGAGAAAATAATTATTGTAATATTAGACATAGTTAAAAAGGCCCATGTTGATGATAACTCCTAAGAAAGCTTTCAAATCTACTTCAGATATGTCTGGTCCATTTTTGTAGGCTGAGAATTTTGGTTGACAAAACAATACGTGTTTTTTTTGTATTAGCAAAATAGTTAGTCTTCGCATCATTCACAAAAGAATTTTAACAATGTCATCATTAAAAAAATATAAAGCAAAATAGTCCATTGGTTTTGTCTTATGATCAAAGGCTGGTGGGCAAGTTAGGCCCAGTATTTACTACTATAAATCGGAATAGTAGTAGAAGGTCCTTGATCGAAATTGGTTACATCTATCCATTCATTATCATTTGTGGGGGATAGGCCTATAGTTCCTCATGAAAGTTGACATACCTAGGTAATCCGTTCATTATTTTGTTTACCGCCACATAGTACTTGGTAATTCCTTCATTTGGAACACCACTTTCACTGTCTGTGTCACTGTATTAGTTATATTGTGCAAAATCACATCGTCCATAATCGAAATCTTCTGGTTCATTTGGATAAAAAAAAGCACTCGAAAAGGATGTGTCCATTATCACCTCAACACAAAACTATCAAACTCCGGATCGTCTGGATTCGCCATATTTTCAACAAAAGAAACACTAATACTAATTAAAAAACTAACTGATACTAAATAAACATTATTATAACACATATACTACATCACACTACAAATAAAACACTACTATAAAAAATGTTCTTTGTACACTTAAACCTCATAATATTGTACAGCTGAATTAAATAATAGAAAAACGAGTATAATGCAACGATCCGTAGTTGACAAGCGAGAGTAAACAAAGGACGGACGGCTGGCTAGTACACGCACGCAGACCATGAGTCAACCGCGCTGCCTGGTAGTGATCGCCGTGAAGCTCCCCAGACACAAACAAACAATAAATAATATTTTGTCTGTCGACAAGGAACGGTCCGATTTGTCCACGTGTTTTGGGTGTTGCCCAGGCCATAAATCAACCTTCCCCTTCGGTTTTGTAGCTCGTTGGTTTTGTAAACAAACACGTCATTTGTAATAGCCAATAAAAACTGAATGCACTACGCATCTGAGTACACAGCGGTTTCCGGGGTTAACTGAGGGTCGAGCCAAAGTAACATAGGTGAAACCGCAGCTCAGCATTTGTTGTGCATAGCGCGGTGGTTTGAGTCTAGTTTGTTCATGGGGGTAAGAGTATGGGAGCTAGTCTGCTCTGGTCGGGTAACCAAATCCAATGGGTTTATTATATCTTGACTCAGGTGTCGATGTGCAATTTTTTTGTTTTCTGTGATTTTTGCAACACTGGACACTTCAATTGAATCGGGAATTTTTTTAAAGTGTCCAGTTGGCATGAAATAGATCTCATTTATTTGTATTTATTTTAACGCCACTGTGTTGGAATGTAGAGAACAAATTCCAACCTGTTAAAAGGTGAGCCTTTTCTTCCTAACCTAAAAAATTCATGTTAAACCCAGTTTTCCTTTTTTAGTCTTGAAATAATCGATTTTTTCTTAAGAACCACATATTTCCCGGGTT
>NW_025788709.1:0-11186 GCF_021130785.1 Homalodisca vitripennis
TGAAAGGAATTAAATTAAATTTTTAGAACAGTTGGGGGGTAACTTAATTTCATGTATAAGCAGATTTCCAGATGGAGTAAGATCAACCTATTATGACATGGAAAAAACAAGTTTAAATATTTTTGAAGTATATTTATAATATATTCAATATGGAAATATCTTTTTTTACTATTATTATTGGCCTTCATAAGTGTGTGAGGGTGTAGAGTGTGGGAGCGCGGTGGGGGGTGGGGGGGGGGTTGACCTTAAAAGGCGTTAAGGAATGGGCAATGTATAGGGGGAGCGCGAGGTGTTGGGATGAGTGGAGTCACGTCCGTGCATAATATCATTTTATGGCACAATTACATAAGTAAAGTAGAGTATTAAAAAGAGATAAAGCCTTAAATTTGTAATAAATGTGTTATGGGTTTCATGGAATTTGCTTAAGCTATTAGATGCACGGTTCACACAAAAGGTACTAAGGCGCCAGAAAAATAAACAACTATTGTGTTTTGTGTCAAATTCCCTTTTCAGAGGAGGGGGTGCGGGGTGGTTGTAATGGAACAAATACCCGCTTATTAGTTTACATGAATTTCATTATGTTTTGTATCAAATATTCCTTTACAAAAGTATGTAATGATCTATACCCTTTATTTTTATATGAATTCGAATTAGTGTTTTTGTATCTAATTCCTTCACAAAAGTATATAATGATCAATACCTTCATTGATTACAAAAATTCTATTAGTGTTTTTTGTTCAAATTCCTTCACAAAGTATATAAGGTCAATACCCAGTTATTATTACATGAATTCTTTAGTGTTTTTGTATCAAATTCCTTCACAAAATATGTAATGAGCAATACCCAGTTATTATTAAATGAATTCTGTAAGTGTTTTGTTCAAACCTTCACAAACGTTATATGAGTTGATTAATATCGTACAGTTAAGTTAAATTAGGGCGCGTAGAAGGTTCTACTTAGGTGTGTATGTTGTGTAAACGGCAAATTCCGTTTACAAGAACGTGTAAGCGCGGGTGGAGGATAAAGGGGCAAGGGGGCAGACGACGCGCGGGGCGGGGGGAGGGGGATAGTTGTTACAGGTTGGTGGGTTGTAAGGTGGTACGGGTAGATATTGGAGTGGGTAATGGTGTGTGGTGTATCAATTCCCTTTCACAAAAGTATGTAATGATCAATACCCAGTTATTATTACATGAATTCCTATTAGTGTTTTGAAATCAAATTCCCTTCAGCAAAATTTGTAATGATCAATTTCCAGTTTTATTTACATGGAATTCTATTAGTGTTTTGTATCAAATTTCCCTTATACAAAAGCATGAATAATCAATACCCAGTTATATTCACATGAATTTCTATTAGTGTTTTGTATCAAATTTCTTCCCAAAAGTAGATATGATCCAATACCTCCGTTTATTATTTAACAAGAAATTCTTTAGTGTTTTTGTATTTCAAGTGCCTTCACAAAAGTAATGTAATGTCAAATACACTTATTATTTAGCTCAGTAATGGGGGAAGGAGGGAAGGAAAGCTTAATATTCTATTGATAATATTTAAGCTAAAAGCCTCTGTTAAAAAGACGTTAATTACTTTCTGAAAAGTTATATTAATTAATCTAACATATCCTATTACCGGGAGTAGATAAAGTCTGCATAAAATTAGCTACAATAGATGAGGATAATCATTATTATATGGGGAGAAATAATTTAAAATATTATATTATGGATGACATTGCACCAGGACAGCTGTTTATTTGCAGTAAGCAACCCTTTTTAACATGTATTACAAGTTTGGGTAATTTTTAAAATGTTTTAAGAGTTTCAGCGATTGTTGATGCTCTTGTCTGAACTATCCCCATCCCCGATTTGTGTCCATGTGCGAGTGAGTGAATAGTAAAACAAACAGCATTTGTATGGTTTGTTACAATTTATGGGACAACCACATCACTAAAACATTTTATGACTACATGGTTTTTGATGAACATAATCACGAGGGGGGGGCAGGCTTACTTATTTTTACTGTAAAACAAAATCTTAGTTGTCTGTAGGGTTTTTCTGGTGACATGAATCTTTTAATTTACATTGAGCGATACATGAAGTTTTTGTCCAAAGAAGTAATGTTTTGAGAATAAAAAATTAAAAAATAAAAATGTACTTTTATTACAGAAGCGGAGGGGGAGGGGGGAGCGTCAATGTTTCTTACAGAATTGCCAATCAAAGTGGCCACATCGAACTGTGGGCACATAATTATCCCACTGTGCGTGTTCATGTCAGTAATACAGTGTTCACATTTGACACGCTTCTCGGTCATAGTTCATTGTGTATCTGTATCAAGTGTTTCTCCATATTTGACAACCTTCATCCTGCATAGTTCATGTCATATCAAATGTTCACATTTTTGTGCACGCTTCATCCCCTGCATAGTTCAATTGTCTATCAAGTGTTCACATTTGACACACATCATCCTGCATA
Organism: Homalodisca vitripennis; assembly: GCF_021130785.1. NCBI lineage: Eukaryota > Metazoa > Arthropoda > Insecta > Hemiptera > Cicadellidae > Homalodisca > Homalodisca vitripennis. The sequence continues at coordinate 2,466 of NW_025788709.1, forward strand.
GTTCAGTGTCAGTATCTAGTAGTTCCCTTTGCACGCTTCATCCTGCTTAGTTCAGTGTCAGTAATCAATGATCCATTTGACACGCTTCTTCCTGCGTAGTAGGAGCGGGGGTGTCGTATCAAGTTGTTCACATTTGACACCTTCAGCCTGTGCTATAAGAGGATATGGCAGTGTCATATCAAAGTGTTCACATTTGCACGCTTCCATCCTTCATGTTTCAGTGTCAGTAATCAATTGTTTCACATTTTTGCACACTTCAGTCCTGCTAGTTCATGTCAGAATCTGAGTATCTCTCTCTCATATCTATCTCTTCCTTCTACTGCGTTTCAAGTGTGCAGTATCAAGTGTTCTGCATTTGACACGTGGAGAGCGCTGTCCCGTGCGTAGTTTCGTTGGTTCACGAGAGCAAGGTGTGTTCACGGGGGGGTGGGGGGGGGGGGGGGGGGGGGGGGGGGGGGATTGACACGCTTCATTCCTGCTAGTTCATGCCAGTATCAAGTGTTCACAATATGGCACACTTCAATCCTGCGTAGTTCTATGTTCTTATCCAAGTGTTCCAACATTTGACACAATTCATCCTGCGTAGTTCAGTGGCGTATCAAGTGTTCACAATTTGACACAGCTTTCTCCTGCATATTCGTGTCTATTTATCAAAGTGTTCACATTTGCACCTTTCATCCTGCCTAGTTCCAAGTTCCAATATCAATTGTATCCATTTGACACGCTCTCCATGCCTCATATTCAGGTGTACAGGTAGGGCAAGTGTTCACATTTGACCACACCTTTCCATCCTGCATAGTCAGTGTCAGATCAAAAGTGTCCATTTGCACGCTTCATCCTCGTGTTCTGTGTCTCCTATTAAGTGTTTCACATTTGACATGCCTTCATCCAAGCTCATCTCCAGTCAATTGATAAAATTTGAACTATTTTTGTATGTAAGTCAAGATCAATTTCCACAAATAACTTTTGGGAAAATCAGCGTTGTAGTAGATTTTTATTTTTTTTGGTGTCTTGCTGAATTTTAACGGATTTGCATAACACATCACAGACAACAAAGGTATGAGAGTCACATCCACAACATCACAGAGGATGTGTACTGACTATTTTAACGGGGGGTGATGCATAACATATCACAGACGACAAGTATGAGGGCACAGCCCACATACTAGCACAGGCTGATGTGTAACTGAATATGTAACCGGTTTGACATGTAACATAAGCACTCACTGAGTGCGCGGAGCGAAAGTTATATGATGAGTAGGGGCACAGCCCACATACTAGCAGGATAGCACAGCTGGATGGTGTACTAATATTTAACGGTTTTGACATAACATATTCACAGACGCTCGATCGTCAAAGTCTCTCTGCTGAGAGGCACAGCCCACATACTAGCGACAGCTGGATGTGTACTGAATATTTAACTGGTTTGACATAACATAAATCACATTTTTTTTTTTAGCACTTTGTGAGAGAACAGTCAAATGGTATAGAGAGGCACAGCCCAACAGTAGCTGAGCACAGCTGGATTTGTTACTAATATTTAAAAAACGGTTTTGACATAACATAATTCCACAAGACAGCAAAGTTATGAGAGGCACAGCCCACATAGCTAGTCACAGCTGGATGTGTAACTAATATTTAACTGTTTTGACATAGCATAACATATCACAGACAGCAAGTATGAGAGGCACAGCCGAACATACTAGCACAGCTGGATGTGTACTAATACTTTAACGGTTTGACATAAAAACATATCACAGACAAGCAAAGTATGAGGAGGCACAGTCTGTATCACTGCTCCAACACACATACTAGCACAGCTGGATTGTACTAAATATTTAACGGTTTGAACATAATATCATATCACAGACAAGAGCAAAGTATGAGAGGCACAGCCCAACATGAGCGCGGAGGGGGGCCAGCTCGATGTGTAACTAATTATTTAAAACGTGGTATTGACATAACACATATCACAGACAACAAAGTATGAGAGGCACAGCCCACATACTAGCACAGCTGGATGTGTACTAATATTTAAAAACTCGGTTTGACATAACATATCACAGAACAGCAAAGTATGAGAGGCACAGCCAGCCCACATACTAGTCAACAGCTGGGATGTGTACTAATATTTAAACGGATTGACATAACATATCATCTGCCACAGACAGCAAAGTAAATGAGAGGCACAGCCCACATACTAGCACAGTTAAGCTTCTCGATGTGTACTAGAATATTTAACGTTTTGACATAACATATCACAGACAGCAAAGTATGAGAGGGGGCACAGGCCCTCATACTAGCACAGCTCGATGTAGTACTTGAATATTTTGTAACAGTACAACAGATTTTTGTTAGTGATCAAAACAAATAAGAGGGAGGAAACCTGTTAAATATTTGTTAGTGATCACGACAAAAAGCCTAGGGAATGTGATGTAACAAGGTTTTGGTTGACGAACTAAATTTTATTGAGCAGCAGCATCTGCTCGCAATACTAGAATGATTGTAAAAAACTGTTGTAGTTTCAGTAATATCACTCTCCTCCAATGGCAATCCACAGGAATTTTGCTAGTATATGGAGAAGAATTTTTAAATTTTATTATGAATTGGAAATTTTACAACTATTATAATTGGGGGTGATTTTAATAGTAAGTTTGATATTACAAAACATACCAAAATCTTAGCAAATGAATTTTTAAAAAACATTTTAAGACAGTTCCAACTTTTTTCCCCCTTCATTGAATAAAAATTGCAACCAGGGGTAAAAATTGCCTAGATAGTATGTTTTTTATCTTTAATCAACAAATTTATATGTATTAAAAAATGGTTTCCCCACCCCCCCCCCCCCCCCCCCTCCTCTGGTAACTACCATTAATCGTTTGCCTTACTCCAGATTTCCTGATGGGAAATACTGTGTTAATAATGTGCATGTCAAAAAGACACAACGGATTTGTTGACTCAAGGGGTACCTCCTCAACATATAATTATATTCAAATAGCATGGTACCTTTACCTAAAAAGAATATTAAAACCTAACCTCTCTCTTTTACTTCTTGAGTTCCTTATGATTGGCCCGTCCTTGTTAAGTAGAATATACTAAGCAAAGTTTTTCTTGCAACACTATTTAACTAAAATTTTTGATAGTTATACTGAATAGTATTGAATCATTTTTACAAAGTTGGTTAAAAAGGTAAATAGGTGAAAAAGAACATAGAGGCTAAAAAAACAAATACACAACAGGATTGTTATACAAACTGTGCGAGATTAGCTATCATGAGTTGGAAAGAGCTACTGATTAGTCCTTGGACAGATTAAGAAAATGTAACAGGGATAATATACATCTAGAATATGGTGGTTTTATCTGAGTTGAAGGTGTAAATACAGGTGTTCTATAAATGAGGCAAAACATGCCTAAAAATGTTGAAGTACTTCAAAATCATGTAAAAATAAATGTAAAAGCTTGCCTGGGATGTAATTAAATATATATACAGCAAACAGGCAAACAAAATATTTGGTAATATTGAAGCCTGATGTGTTTTAATGATTTTTTTTCTCTCGAATCTGTAAAAGAAAATTTAAAATATTGTGAGAGTTTGTTAATTCCAGTTTTACATTGTGTTGAGAGGCTTAGAGATGGTAATCAATCTCTAATGATAGCTTTTAAGTAACATTTTAAATGGAAAAATTGTTACTTCAAATGATGTTTTGGATGCTGTCAGGGGAATGAGCAATTCCTGATAGTCAAGACATATATAGTATGTCCCTACAATTTGTTAAAAAAGTATTATTGGTAGTGAGGGCTGAACCTCTGGCAGTGTCTATTAATCATCTGCTTCATGACGGTATTTTTCCCTGAGCCAACTTCAAGGATTTCACGAGTAGTCCAATTTTTAAAAGGGGTCCTAAGGACCAACCTCAAAGTCTAAGCCGGCCAATTTTCTGTAATTCCGTATTGGGTAAGCTAATTGAATCATTGGTTTGTAAGCAAATTACTACTTTCTGGGAAAGTAATAACCTTCTGGAACCTTCACAATTTGGGTTTAGAAAGGATAAAATCAACTTTTAATGCTCTAGATCAATTCGTTAACAAATTCCACTTCAGCTTTTCGAGAGCAAGGGCTTTGCTCGGTGGCTACTTTTTGTGACTTGAGCAGGGCTTTTGAGTGTGTTTTGATAGTAAAATTCTTATATCTAAACTAATACAATTACGGATTTTCTGGGCCTAATCTAAATTTTTTGTTTTGAATCATATAGTAACAATCGCAAGCAACTGGTCTTTAATAATGGTAAGTGGTCTAAAGAAGCCACTCCGGAGTGGGGAGTTCCACAGGGCTCCGTCCTAGGTCCCCCACTCTTTTTTAATCTATATAAATGATTTACCATTATCTCTTAAACTCGAAAACCATATTAATATGCAATGATACTACACTTTTTAATGTCAAGTCAAAGTGTACATGAAATCTGGAGCTGTTGAGAAATGATTACAATTACAAAAATCTCATGCAAACTGGTTCATGCTAATGGGTTTTTGCTAAATATAAAGACAAAACAACAAAAGGTTTGTTTACTCTAAGGCATATTGCTGGGTCATTTGGTTCTAAATTTGTATATACTAATGACTCGGTGGTTTACATCCATAAAAATCCAAATTTTGTTAAATAGTTTAAACATAAAATTCATGACCACAACACGCGTAATCGAAACAATGCTGAAATTGGACATTTTCGATTAAGCAAAACCCACAACCAGTCATGTTTTGAGTATCTTTGAAAATTTATAACATTCTGGAGAAAAAAATATTGCTCATCGATCCCTTTTGAATAATCTATAAGAAATAAGTTATATTCCTGGTTTTTTGGAGAATCCGTTTTAATCAGTCTAGATGAATTCTTCAACACCAAAAGTATTGATTTTTAATGTGTTTGTTACTGTTACTGACAATTTTGTACTGGTTCATTTTTGTGATTTTTTTATTTTATTTTTTATTTTAATTTACTTGTAAGACTATATTGACATTGTATTGAATTGGGTTTAACAATAAGCAATATACTATGACTCTTGTCAATGATGTAATACATTTTCATGAACAAATTAAAATTATTATTATTATTATTATTAATATTATTTAACGGTTTTGACATAACATATCACAGACAGCAAAGTATGAAGAGGCACAAGCCCACATACTAGCACAGCTGGATGTGTACTAATATTTAAACGGGTTTGACAATAACATACAAACAGACAGGCAAAGCTATGAGAGGCACAGCCCACATACTAGCACAGAGCTGGATTGTTACTAATATTAAACGGTGTGACATAACATATCACAGACAGCAAAGTATGATAGGCAACAGCCCACATACTAGAGCACAGCTTGGATGTGTACTAATATTTAACGGTTTGACATAACATATTCACAGACAGCAAAGTAATGAGAGGCACAGCCAACATACATAGCACCAGCTGGATGTGTTACTAATAATTTTAACGGTTTGACATAATCTTATCACAGACAGCAACGTATGAGAGGCACAGCCCACATACTAGCACAGCTGGATGTTGTACTAATATTTAACGTGTTTGACATAACATATCACAGACAGCCAAGTATGAGAGGCAGACAGCCACACAACTAGCACAGCTGGATGTGTACTAATATTTAACGTTTTGACATAAACATATCACAGACAGCAAAGTATGAGAGGCACAGCCCACATACGTAGCACTGCTCGATGTGTACTGAATATTTAACGGTTTGAACATAACATATCACCAGACAGCAAAGTATGAGAGCACAGCCCACAATACTAGCACACTGGATGTGTACTAATATTTAACGGTTTGACATAACATATCACAGACAGCAAAGTATAGAGGCACAGCCCACATACTAGCACAGCTTCGATGTGTACTGAATATTTAACGGTTTGACATAACATAAACACAGACAGCAAAGTATGAGAGGCACAGCCCACATACTAGCACAGCTCGATGTGTACCAGAATATTTAACGGTTTGACATAACATACACAGACAGCAAAGTATGAGGAGGCACAGCCCACATACTGCACACTGATGTGTACTAATATTTAACGGGTTTTACATAACAACACAGACAGCAAAGTATGAAAGGCACAGCCCACATACTACACAGCTGGATGTTTTTGGGGGTTTTCAAAAATTTTTTTAACCTTTTTTAAACATAACATTCACAGACAGCAAAGTATAAGGCACACCCACAACTAGCACAGCGGGTGTGTACAATATTTAACTTTTACATAACAATCACAGACAGCAAAAATGAAGGGACGCCCCCCATACTAGCACCTGGATGTGAAAAAACTGAATAAATTTAAACCGGTTTTTGACATTTTTAAAAATTTTCTGTTTTTTGTTAATTTCTATTTTCATTTGCCTACAAACTAAAATGGTTTTATGTGGGCAAAACTAATAGTGGAACAAAATAAAATGAAAAAGCACTTTATTGAACCTAAAGGGGAATGAATCAAAAAACAAAATGTTAATATGTTATATGTTAATAGGTCAATAAATAAACAAACATAGTGAAAGCTTTAAAGTTGAAATCAATTTTTCTATTTCTATATCAATCTCGACTAAGCTAATCTCAGACGGGAAACACACTGCTTACTGTAATTATATAGTAATGACATAGTGATAAACGTAAAATACAACAACACTTTAGTTGAGTGCAATATATACATTTTAAAACCTATGAGGTGATATAGTTCTGTTTGGTGTTCACCTTGCACTAGTACAAGAGAGCAATCAATGACTTTTCCCCTTAAAATTACATAAATATGTATCAACACAAGATGGAGTGTTGATCGTTAGCTATAGGATTATCCAACCATTTTTATCTTTTCCTGCACAATCAGGAGTCTACTCTATAAAGAACCTGCTGGGATTGAGATAAAGGATGGGAGGCCCCCGATCACACTAAAGGCCCCCTCACTGTTACTGCACCACACTAGCTAACACAGCTGTACAAGTTGTGCTTTTTTAACCATTAACTTAAAAAAATTTTTTAATTTGACTTTTTTAAGTTTGGATTGTAGGTTTTAGGTTGCAGGTAGGACCATTTTCTCGGGAAAAAACATAATAAAAACTAAAGGATGCAGAAAATTTTTGAAGCGTTCTGTGTAGTGGCCATGCATAACTTGCGCGCAAATCCGTTGGCGCTGGCCGCATCGTTTTTTTTTAAAAAAAGGTAAATTATTGGAAAATAATTACACATCATTTTAGTTTAGTTACAAGATTTTCCCTTATATTTATGGTTGTGTGCATAAATGGTCATATATTTTTTATTAATGCTCTAATTGCACCTACAGATCGAAAACGTACCTTTATAATTTGATCAAGATAGAACTGTTCTTCAAAGACAGGAGAAGGACACAGTTACAGTATTTATTGAAGACATTGGTGTATATTTTATTTTGTGATTCGATTCTAATTAATCTTGAATATATTATATTAGTTTATTTCCAGTTTGCATGTCAAAATTTTAAATTATTGAATAATGATTATAATTAAGGGGATACTGTATTGTCACTTGTTTATTATGACAAAACTCAGTGAAGTTCTGTAATTTCTCTGTACTGTATGAAAGCATTAGAGACAAATTAAAATCTGAATTTTAACAATGAAAGGAAAACATTAACAACAATATAATAGGAAATAAACTATGTATAATTTTATTTCTTGTAAATATATTAATAGAACAGTAATAAATTACAATAATCTCTTCAAGTATAAATTTAAGAATATGTACAAGTATATATAATTTTTAATCATCATGATTATTTGTCAACCTTATCTTACAATTACTTGGCACAAAAACTATAACTAGATTACTACATTTCTAATTAGAACTACATAAATGCTAATACAATTCTGAAAATGTAACACAAACAAATGTATAAAATGTATGCTTCTATCTTTAAACAAGTAATAGATGAATATTCTCTTGAGTCAATTTTTAAAGAATAATATAATTGTGTCACATACTTAAGGGACTGCGATGTGTACTAATACAACAGTAAAGCACCTTGTTTTGTTTCAAAAGCAACTTTAGTTCAAATACTGCTTTATCAACCTTTTTCATTTATTAATATAATTTTTAAAATGATTTTTATTGTTATGTTAAAAAACTTTGAGTAAAACACACAAAAAAAAGACAAATCAATACTAAAGTTTTTTATAGACTGTTACAATAATATCCAATACAAATTAATATAAATTATGTGGGTACTTTGTTAAAAAAGAAACTCTAAGAACTTAGATGCTCTCTAGATTAATGCCACTAATTTAAAACACTATTGGGGCTCATTGTAAAAATATCTAAGGTCGAGTGTAAAACTTCTATAGTTTCAATATTTTATCTTGTGGTTTGTCCCTTTTAAAAGGGAATTTTGACAATTTACATATTTTTACAGGCAACAATCAAGTTCTCCCGGTTTTATACAAAAAGAATGCTCTGATTTACCATTTGTCCAAGGCAAGGCACTACTAGGGAAGTTTCTGCAACTTCTCACTTTTTTGGAGTCAAGACGGGTATCACTTTACTCATAGGGGTCAAAAGTGGTAAGCTATAATTCGCTGGGGTCAACACCGGTAACTGTGTGTTGGCGGACTCGGGGAGTCGGTTACGTATCGGAGTGCAGGAGGCGAAGTGTTGGGCAAAAACACCGCTTTGTGGTCG
>NW_025788710.1:0-9417 GCF_021130785.1 Homalodisca vitripennis
CACCGCTCTCCACGTCTCCATCATGGAGGGCGCCACCCATGGAGAGGATCCGTCACTGCCCTGTTTCCTGTACATCCACAGCGACCACTAGTTTTTTGAGACGTTCGAAACGGGTGGAGAACGTTCCGCTTTATACTATTGAGGCAGTTGAAAACCTCCGTTTCTCCACCCCTGAAGAGCAACAAGGCTTCCGCCCGGACGGGATTCCCAGACGAGGTTTCTGAAGAAGATTTTCAATCCCGGGTTGTTGCTGAGAATGTACAATGCCTTGGTTTGGTTGAAGGAAGTGTTTTCCATCTCCCTGGAAAAACCGCCAGGCTAGTGCTTATTAGGCAAGGGAAAAGGTCGATTCTGAGCCTGTCCCCCGGTTTCGTACTAAGAACAAGACCTCTCTGCATACTGGACACGTCTGGGGAAAACGTCTTGAAAAGTTGATTTCGTTCCCGCCTGATTTTCTGGAAGTGGTAGCTGTCGGGGACCTTTGCCCTCGTCCAGTACGGCCCTTTCAGAAAGGGGACGATCAGCAATCGACGCGATCATCACGGAAATACAGAAAGCAGTTGAAGAGAGCCCGATGTGCCACAACACATTTCTCCCACCGAGTAGTGCTTCTTGTTACGCTTGATTGTCAAGAATGCCTTCCAACTTGGCGTGATGGGTCGATATGTTGGATGAACTTCGTGACACCCTTCCCGCATTCCAACGTATCTGTTGCGGCTCATCGAGGACTACCCCTCCGTTATATAGGCGTCCTGAAATATACGAAATCTCACTCGAGACGGAGCGCGAACGGTGGGAAAGTCCACCTCTTGTGGCCGCGCAGGGTTCAAATACTCCGCCCGGATCTCTGGAATATCGCTTATGACAGCCTCCTGAGAATCCGACATGCCGGACGAAACCGTCTTAGTTAAGGTATAACCTGATGACGTAGCGGCTCTCATCGCAGCGCACGCAACGTTTGAGCTGGCCCAGCTAAAGTTGAACCAGGTCATGCGCGTTAGTCCAATCGCCCCTGGATGTCCGAATCCACGGTCTTAATCGTCTTACTCTTAGCAAGACGGAAGATCGTGAGATTCTTCACAAATGAAGAGAAATTTATACCCTAACCGTAGTCCCGCTTGTGTTGGGAAGGGAAGTGGGTCCAGTCCAAACGCGTGCCGCCAAGTACCCTTCGGAGTCATAGTGGACCAACAAGTTTAAGGCTGGAGAGACCAAGAATTCTTCCGTTTCGGGCGGACAAAGGCTGCTAAGGTGGTCTCTTCATCTTAGTAAGCTGATGGCCAATGTCGGGGGTCCCTCGGTCCAACAGAAGAACGGTTATATTGATGTCCGCAGTCCAGTACCGTGCTCCTTTATGGGGCCCAGAGATGTGGGTAGAGAACGCTCTTACCAAGGGAATTCTAATAGGTTGCGAAATCTCGTCCAGGGTTTCTGCGTCAAGCTGCCGCTTCCCGGTGTGTTGTTTTCGCCTTTCGGACAGTATCCGATGCCTTGCCGTTCCTGGGTTGGTTGCCGGAGTCATCCACTTGTCAAGCTCTTGGCAGGGGAAGGAGGGAAGGCGATTTATCAAGACAAGGCGAGATCGGTAAAGGACGCTGCCCAAGATCCGAAGAGCGTGCCCGAACCTTCCAGCAGTGGCATACAACAGCATGTCAGCACTCTGCATATGACATTCCAAATGGGGGGTATGTGCAGGGCCTCCCTGAAAGGCGACACTCGGTCACGGCGGCTGAGGCAGAACACAAACCTTATGGCGCCTGTTCTGAACCTTCTGTATCCTCCACTTATCTCTTTTGAGATACTATTTCCATACGCAGGATAACAGTATTGAAATACTGATAGAATCAGTGACTGTACAAGCTGAATTTTTGCTGCCTCTGGCAACAACTTTCTAAATCGGTAAAGTCCCCCTTAATCTACCAACTGCACGTTGAATATTCAGGCTAATATGGTCAGAAAAGGAGAGATCACGATCTAGTGTGACACCAAGAGTTTTGATCTTGTCACTTGTCATGAGTGCCTCCCCATTTAAAGTAATTGCCAAGGATCTCTCGTTAAGGGACTGTACAAGTTGTTGTGGCGCTATGTGGACTGCACTACTATTTCTTAACGTTTAAATTTTAGACCATTTTTTGGCAGACCAACAGGATATACTCTAGTAGGTCCATCATTGATGTAGCCGATTGCAAAGTCGACCGTCTTTGGGCAGTAAGCTAACTGCAGCTGACAATCATCAGCGTACATGTGGACCGTACAATGTTGCACACATCTTGGTAAGTCAGATGTGTACAGGTTAAACAATACAGACCCAAGGCAGCTACCCTGAGGTACACCACGATCCTTTATAAGCAACCCAGATGTCTCACTTCCCACTAAGTTTGACCTGCGCTCTGTGAAATAAGTACGACCTAAACCAATTTACTGCATCTCTGCCGAATCCGTAGTAGTGCATCTTCGCAAGTAACAGTTCATGATTCAGAGAGTCAAAAGCTTGCGAATAGTCAAGCATGACAACAGTGCTATTTTTATAAACCTTCATCTTTGGCTTTGAACAAATCATCAAACATATTCAGCAAAGCAGTGCATGTACCATGGTTTCTTTCTAAACCCGGACTGTAGTTTGGGTAAAATATTTTCTGAATTTAAGAAAGTCAACATCTGTCGTAATGGCAGCTTTCTCTAATATCTTGGAAAAGGCAGGCAGTATAGATATTGGCCTTAATTGTTGCACACTTTTTGGATTCACAGTTTTAGGGAGTGGATGCACAATACTTTTCTTCCATCTCTCAGGAAATATCCCTTCTCTCAGTGATTCGTATCACTAGGTGTGTGAGGCTGTAATTGCAAATGGGCTAACAGATCTACATCATGTCAATGGAAATCTCATCGCTTCCAACTGCATTTGATTTAATTTCTTTCATCACTTCTATCACCTCGTTTTCTGACACAGCTCTAAAATTGAAGGTGCACTCAGATGTGTTGAAAGTATTGTTTCTGAAAAAACTTATGTTGTCATCAGAGGCATTTATATCATCACCCATTTTCTGAAAGTAGCTGTTTATCTCATCTGGGTAATTTCAGTTGGTAAATCGTTGTTCTTGCTTTTCCCCAAAACATCGCACTGATTGAGGCACGACCAGAAATCTTTTGGATTCCTTCTATTAGAAAGCTTATCTGAGAAATACTTTTTCTTCTCAATCCACATCAACCTATTTAACTCATTTCTTACAGTTTTGTATGTTTGCCATTCACCATTGCCCCTGGTCTTCCAGTATTTATTCCTTAGCTTATTTTTAATCCTAGATAGTCTTTCGATCTCATTTGTTTCTCCAGTGTGCTTTTTTCTTAGTCACTTCTTACATACCAACTGGTGCAATGCTCATCATATATTTTTCTTATGCTTGAATGATAAAGTGTTCTACGTTTTCAGCCCCTTGTATCGCTAGTGCGTCATTCCAACCGAATTTTGAAATTCGAGTAACCACACGATCCAGCTTAAAACTGGAAAAATCTCTGTAAGTCATAAACTTAGATTTTACTTTTATCCTTCTGAACAGGCTAACTCACAATACACCAGCTTATGATCAGTTATTTTAATTCCTCTGTGATCTTTAATACTTGCTGTATCTATTACACCTGTTCTATCAATTTTGGCCCTCTTGTCCACTATAATGTGGTCTAATAAGGTAGCAGAATTTGTTGTTACTCTTGTTGGTTCACTAACTAATTGAATCGTATTAGTTTCCTTCAAAATTCGGTTCAGGTATTTTGTCTCATTAGCCACACAATTCATCATGTCAATATTTGTATCACCTAGATATATCACTGAGTTTACTTCAGCTGTCAGATCAACAAAGAGGGAGTGAAACAAGGTTGAAAGATGGGTATACCTTACATAAGACGGCCTGTAAACCACACAGAGCCTAACGCCTTTAGCTTTCAAAACGATACAAAGAGATTCCAAACCCGGGGAAGATCCTCAGAAAGAGTATGCTCGTCGTAAAAATATGCCATCTTTAACATAAACGACCACACCACCACCAACCTCCTGCGCAGAAGGAGTCGTTGAGGACTGATGGCGATCACAACGGAGTATTGAGTAGCCCGGTATTTGAAAGCTGTCTGATGGAGTGCCAGGAAGAAGCCAAGTCTCAGTTACTCCTATAACATCAAAGTCGCAATCGTTCAAAAGTGAACACATTTCATCGAACCCAGTGTTCAATGAGCGGATGTTCAAATGAGCAATTTTGAGAACTTCTTGTGGCCTCCCGCTCAACTAGTTTCCCGAGACAGAGGATGACAAACTCCTTCGAGGTGGATCCCCGTCCATGGGACTCAGGTCAAGACGGGAGGTTGATTCCTACTCCTGCACACCCCGAGCTGTTTCCAAAGTTTGCAGCAAACTGCTGATGGTCTCTAGAATCAGTGATCCTAAGCGTGAGACACCTCTCCGGTTGAGATGGACGCCATCTCGAGCAAGATTCCACCGCGAAAGCACCCGGTTTGGAAATCAATCAACAAAAGTCACTCGCGAAGATCTGGCACATGAGCTCCAACTGTAAGTTAAAATTGTTCAAGGCTCTTATTGTTTTGTCGACGAGTTTCGCGTCCGGGGCATCCTCCTGGAAAATAAACCTCGATCTTGAGGGACCGCGAAGTGTGCCTCAGATTCCTTGACCGAGCAGGCTGGATAAGGAGCGAGAACCCACGGGCTTAAGCCAAATTTAGGCCTAGCCTGAATGTAATGTGATATAATAATCCCAGGGTTAGAATCGCTAACGAGTAGAGAAGGTTTTATAGTGGATAAACCCCGGTTTTTTAGGGAGTTCCCACACACTACAGGTAGGCTGGCCACCTAGGTGTCGTAATTCCCATTTTTTCCGTGCCTCTCCCCTGAAAAAAAAAATAAAAAAAACTGGGTCGTAATGTATTTAAAACTTGATCCATTAAAATCTGCTTTCCCCAAGACCTCGTTACTATGATTTATTTTTGAAGTAATTAAAAACACATCTTGGTATAAAATAACCAAAAAAACTTTTCAAAAAGAATCTCTTGGTTAAAATAAATTGTAATACAATACTATTTTTAACACAAATAATGTTATATAGACCTCAGATGAAAGCATTGCAAAATGTAATAACACTTTTAATCGCTTATGGTTATAATTATTATATGACTGAATATCATTCATGACCATTTTTATCGATGAGAAGTTAATTGATACAATTAAAAAATCTATTAATATGGATTTGGCCAGTACGTATTAGAATAATTAAATTTAGGAAGAATTAAACGAAGAAAATATTTTTTAGTTTTTTAAATTAATAATTTTTTTTTTTTATAGGTTTTAAACCAATGTGCAAAGTAACTTTATTCACGAACTTATGGAACACACATGAACATAGTCAAAACTGAATTATTTATTTTGGGTACCCTATTAAACATAAATGAAGACCTTAATTTTGTCTATTAAATATAAATTACATTAGAGCTTATATAAATATGCATGACTAGAGGCCGATATTATCAAGCTGTAGATATATTTTCGGCATAAAAATAAAAACCGTTAGCCTACTGCAAACAGCTGAAGAGTTTCAAAGTACTTGCCGCTTTAGACTGTTTTCCAGGTGAAGCTTACCTGGAAGCGAAACAAAAGTGAATTCCATTGTTTTGTTGTACACAACGTTTGCCAAAATAAACAGTGAGAGGTTTGACTCGCAACACGTATGCCGGGGACAACTGTTTGTTTCACGCGGGAAATACTGTTGTTTATCCCTGTTAACTTTTAAATAACGTCCCTTTTCTAGCGACCTCAGTTCGTGAACGGTTCTGAATTTCTGTTATCTAATACGAATTAATGAATAGTTAGGTATTGTAAGAAAATACAAATCAAGTTAACTTTAAGAAGATTCGTTTATTATATTTAGTTTTATTAGCCAAACAGAATCTGGCAAACACTATCTGCAAGTATATAGGCCGTAATAACGTATATTGGCAATAAGGTTCAATCTCAATTAATTATAATTAATATTGAACCTTCTTCTTGAAAACCTCCAAAGATGCTTAGAGAGAAAATCGTAAGATGGTGTAAAGACGAATATTGCAGAAAAAGTGTTTTAATTTTTATCAATATTTTGCGTATAGTTTAAAACGAACAGTTACATATATTTTGTGTTGGAAATTGCAAGCTATTACAATTAACAGGACAGAAACAACACATTCAATATTGCAGTAGCCATAACTTGATACATATCTTAACATAAGGGGCTTAATTTTATAGTACGATGTAATTAATTAAATAAGCTACAAAAGCTGTAATATATAGAGTTATAACGGGTAGATGGTTGTTCAAGAACTAAGGAAGTTAAGAGTGATCAAAAGAAAGAAACTTTGTGAGCTAATGTTCAGAAAAACATAAGTATGAAAAATGTGACAAAATGAATTCACAACTACCTAACTTAATGTTCGAAAAACGAAACTGAATCTCTCGCGACATAGGCCTATTCCAATCTATTTATGGGAAAACTAGAATCAGATTTATCTCTAAACAGTCAAAATTACAAAGCCTATATTTTGAAAGCAATTCTATTTGACAATTTTTTATTTCTGTAACACATGGGTAGAATAATTTAACACACCTTTTTTAGCCATATTTAAACAAATTTTTTTTTACAATTTTTTGTATTTACAATCTGTTCAGACATTCTTAGAACAATACGTAAATTAGATTAAAAATAATAAATTAACACGAGAGTTGTAGACTCTATCCAGCGATAGAGCTAACACAAATAAACAAGAGAGTTTGAAAGTAAGAACCTAAGAGGTAAGCTCCAAGAGATTGAGTGTCTCTTTCAGACGTGTAACTGACGCACTAATGTATCCCAGACAGGTTCATCGCAAGGTAGTTCGGAAGAGAATACAGCTTTTGTCTTGGTACTTCTTGCTGTAGCGAGTGTATTTTTCCTCTTTTACTGTGGAATTTTGGTGTCTTGATGTATTAATTGATCAGTTTTTATATCCTACCACGGAGCCCTTCCAGGATGTTCCAAAGGACTTTAGACTGAAAACGTTGGAGAATTTCGATGTTGGAGTTTACTGAGCTGTACCCCAAAGCTGTATCACCCATAAGTCCGAGAAAAGTTTCAAAATCACCTTGTATACTAACAACTTTATTTCTTGAATGATAATTGTCGACTCCTCCTTTCTTGTTTAAAAGCGCAGGATATTTTTGTTTGAATTTTGGGTTTAAAAATAATCTTTGTGCCAGATATGAGAACGCCAAGTTTAGTCTTTCGGTCCTAAGATGCATACCCAGATATTTCACTTCTTCAATTGGGTGGAGGAGGTACAGTATTAAGAGAGAAACAGGTGGGCATTAGCCATCCGTTGTTGTGAATGTTACATGAGTGGACTTGGTTTGTCATTAACCTTCACCCTTCATCTCACAAGCCACTCCGACAAGTCATCCAGCTCAGATTGTAGTCGTTTTGGGATGCAGTTCCTGGGAATTGTCATGGTAGCTAAACCTGGGAAGCCTCCCACATCAGGTGTATTTCTTATATGCCTATAAGTCTATTGCCTGTGACTTCAAAAAGTGTGTTTGAGAAGCTTTTTGTCTAAATAACGATTGTCAGCAAGTTTATTGATAGCGGCACACCTTATCCCCCCAACCATCAGTTTGGTTTTCCGCCAGAAGCACTCCTACCATTGAGCCAGATTCATCGTGTGGTCAATGTAGTGGAAGGAAAGATCTGGAAGCAAAAAGATACTGCTCGCGCTGTTTTCTTGATAGTCAGTCAGGCTATTTGATAAAGTTTGTGCATGAGGTCTCCTCTATAAATTAAAACTACTTGTTCCTTCATTCTTTCTTTAAGTGTCATCAAGTCCTATTTGTCAATGACAGGTTTTTTTTTTTTCGAATCAATTGTCAAGACGAATACTCCCGACCTCCACAAAAATTGAAGTGCGGGCGTTTCCACAAGGCAGTGTATTGGGTCCCATCTTCTACACCCTCTTTCACATCTGACATACCTGGATACGAGCCGATGTCAACCATGCGCCACCTTTGCTGATGATACCGCTAATACTAGCCTCTCATGAAACAAATTTAGCAAATAAAAATTTCACAATTTGTAACGTGCTTGAACATTAATACAATTTTTAAATATGCAAGGTATTATTGAAAAGTGGAAACAATTTCAAGAAGCAAACTAGACGTAAAACAAACGAATACATGGAAATATGTTAAACTACGACAGCAGCTGCTGTCATCCACTGCATTTCGGAGAGAAATGTGCCGGAAGCTGCTCAACAACTATTTAGTTAACATAATTGACTTGGAAAATACATTGATGATGTAATGAAGGTGGCATTCTCTTAAGAAGGGGTTATCCAAGGAATCTAAAGAATAAACAATACTAAATTCTAAATTTGAATACAGTGATTCCAAAATTAATATCTTAATACCATCCAGAGGCTTCACAAAATTAATAAATATCCTTAGAATAGCGTGTTAATACCTTACAAAATTCTAGATCAACCAATGATATTTTCAAAATAACTCCTAGAATAATCTGTTAAAAGACATCCAATTCGGATAAAGATTAGTATTGGTCAAACCTAAATTAGACTATTGACAATCACTAATAAAAACAATATACAAAATACAAACACATCCATGTTACAAACCCAGATGTTTCGGTTTGTAAAAAGTGTTAGCCAGATTCGTCAAAATTCACTAGTAAGCAAAACAAGCAAGGCATATCCTATCTATCTGGAAAATTTGTCGTTTTGAATTCTAAAAATATGATTTACCAAATTCAATGTAAAAAATGTCCAAGCAGATTATATTGACCCAAACTATAAATACCTTAAGGACAAGAAATGGCAGGACACTAATTTCGATTATAAGCAGCAAGACCTTAAAGAAAACTGTTCCGTCACTCATGGTCTAAATCACAATGACACCTTTGAAAACACATATCTGTCTAACCTATTCGGCAAGTGCTATAAAAATCCAAACCTAATTTTTACCTCAGAACACTAAACAAGCACACAAATTGGTTTGTTAAAAGAAAAAAACAAAATTCCACATGGACCGCAACGTCAGGTCACTTGGCCAAAAAAGTCTAAATTTTAAAACAACAGTATGAAAGAATATATTTAGTTTATGTCCTTTCTGTATTTATTATTTATTCCACTAATAATTTACTTTTGTATTGTATTAATGTTCTTTTATATTTGATACCATTTATGAGCCTGAAGACGTTTTTACCGAAATATAGTGCCAATGTTTTAAAAATACACACACTCACACACACACACACAACACACACACAAACACACCCACACACACACACACACACACACACACACACACACACACACACACACACACACACACACCACACACACACC
>NW_025788711.1:0-9403 GCF_021130785.1 Homalodisca vitripennis
TCTCATTGTCCATCTGTAGCACAACTGAGTTAAGTACGTTTTAGACAAGATCTATAAGCACAGTAAGCAACCGATTTCCTCCGCGTAATGTAGCTTTAGTGGGAGCGGTTGATTCAATGTGAATGTCGAGTTTTACCAATAATATTATAAATACAGAAGTGCTTGTTTGTTTAGTTTTTTTTGCGTAAACTGTTTAATCAATTGTATTTAAATTTTAAATGGAAGTTCCCTGGTATGAATATAGGCATATTCATATTTCGAATCCTATCCCTTCGCGCTACACCTTATTGGTCTCTAAAAGTAGCGAAAAATCCTATCTTTGTCTTTAAAGTTGTAGAATATAATTGGAATATCCTGTAAAATTTAATTAACTGTTTTATTTAACCCATTAGTGCCTAGTGCCCACTTTTGTGGGCGCTGCATTTTAAAATACGTCACAATACACTAAAAATTTATCGAGGGAAATTTGGTGCTGGAATATGTCTGGTTGGCCACTCTGCACTCACTAAAGCACCTGGTGTACTGTAGTTGGCAGTTGTTTACAAATGACAGCTCTGTTTTCTTGTGTATTCTAACCTCAATGGATCAAAACAACTGGTAAGTAATACTATAATATTTCAAAATACAATCTTATAAAATCATAATGTTATGTTTGCTTTTACATAGACTTAAACTAATATGTTTTTATAGTTTAGCCCTTAAATTCAAATAATTGTAAGAATAATTTGTAGTTAAAGTGAACTGCCCACTTTTGTTGGCAGTGGGCACAAGAGAGTAGGGGTATTTTTTCATCAATCTGCCAACATATGTTGGCACTGGGCATATATGCTGGTGGTGTTTTATTATTATTTAATGGTATATAACATGAATCAAACTGGTAAAATTATGATTCACTGGGTAGTAAAAATAGAGGCCTATGTAACTGAAAAAAATGTGATTCATTTATTTTTTTTAATACGTAAAACTAAGATTGATCAGTGGGTTTTGAGTTCTTTGAATTCAAGACTATTGTTTTGCATGATATAAATTTATGGTTGATATGTAATATTTTTGCTCCTTTACAGGTTAAACGTTGAAGAAGTCACTGCCTTATTCGATGAAGTCGACTTTCTGGAGGCTGATGTTTTTATTCAACCGCCTGAAAACCCTCTATTGAGTGATGAGGATAGCGGTGACGATGGCGACACCGACTTCACTCACTTCACAGGAAATCAACTGCGTGGAGCCGCAGAGTTAAAGGCAAAACAGTTCACAAATGATGGTATTGTACAAGTAGATGTATGTACAGAACAAGACATAGTTGATAACAATCTAAGCGGCGAGTCTTCATTACCTATAACTGTAATTCCGAAAGCAACTGTGTCTACATTTAAATCGGTAACAATCAGACTCTTTACAAAGACAATACATACCTACAGAACCAAGCACTTCTCAATCTTTACAAGTGAACAATATAAATCAATCACAATACCTTCCATCTCAGTCGCTCCTAAGTTTGAAAAGAAAAATTAAAACAAAACCGAGTTCCCACAAGTCAAATGCAAGAAAAAAGACAAAAAACAGATAAACAAAGAACATGGAATAATGTTGACATTCCTAATAAGCCTGAGAGGGAATTTGAAAGGCCTTCGTGGCTCGAAAAAGATTTCACTCCAACAGAAATGTTTGAAAAACTTTTAACTAATGAGATTATCGAACATGTTGTTTGAGAGTACTAATATTTATGTCTTGCAAAGTGGTAATGAATCTTTTAATGTTTCAATAGAAGAAATGCGCATATTCATGGCAATATTGTTTCTGAGTGGATATTGTATTGTACCACGGAAGAGGATGTACTGGGAATTATCTCCGGACACTCATCATGACACTGTGTCAAAAGCTATGAGCAGAAACAAGTTTGAAGAGATTCTTCGATATTTTCATGTCTGTGATATTGTAAATTTAGATGTCTCAGATAAATTTGCCAAAATACGTCCTTTGTGGAATATGTTGAATGAACGATGGCTTCAAGCTTACCCTGGCGATGCAAATATAAGCATCGACGAATCAATGGTTCCATACTTTGGACGACATGGTGCTAAACAGCATATACACGGGAAACCTATACGGTTTGGGTACAAAGTTTGGTGTGTATGTACCCGCCTGGGGTATTTGATTCAGGCTGAACCATACCAAGGTAAGAAAACAGGTAACACCATCCCTGAAATTGGAGTGGGTGGTTCAGTTGTAATAGATATCCTTAGTGAGCTGCCTCAAAACAAGACATACAGTATTTATATGGATAACTTTTTTACCTCTTTAAAACTACTAGATTATTTGTCAGAAAAGGGGCACGATGCTAAAGGCACAATAAAGGCTAACCGAGTTGAAAATGCCCCACTCAAGGAAGCAACTTGTTTTGAAAAAGGAATCACGAGGTTCATACGATCAACTTACTGAACAAAAAACAGGTATCACCTTGGTAAGGTATAATGACAACAATGTTGTAACTGTTGCTTCAACAAGATGTGGCGTACAGCCCACATCTTGTAAGGCCAAGAGATGGTGTCGTGTGGCAAAGCGTCAAGTTGATGTTCAACAGCCTGCCTGTATCATAAATTACAACACTTACATGGGTGGGGTTGATCAACTTGACCAGAATATATCAACCTATAGAATTGGCATTAGAAATCGGAAATGGTATTGGGCACTTCTAGCGTACCTTTTAAATGCTACAATGAATAATGCTTGGCAATTATACAGGCTCACCCCAAAAGGAAGAGAAGATCCCAAAGACCTACTGTCCTTTATAAGACATATTGTGCAGACATACTTCCAGAAATATACCCCACAACGTCAGAGAGCTTCCCGTGTGTCTGTCACTGGAAAAGAACGGGTTGAAGAAAGTGTGCGGCTTTCCAACAGTCTTCATGTCCTAGAAACTAACCCGACACAAATACGATGTGGCCTCTGTAGAAAGAACACATGGAAAAAGTGTAAACAGTGTCTTGTTGGATGTCATATAAAATGCTTTGAAAACTTTCACTCCTGAACTTGACAACATGTATGTAAATAGTCCTGCCATTTGTAACATTTTTTAATTTTTCTTAATCCTTAATGGTTTTTATATATTTTGTAATAAAATAAACAGAATATATGATACAATTGTAGTGGTTATTTACCTAACCTAAACCACTAACTCTGTATTTTTTAACAATTGCTTAATAACTTTGACCCTACCCATGTATGCCCAGTGCCCACATTTGTTGGCACCTCATAATATAGCATTTAAGTATATACTGAGCCTAATACACATATATTTGGGGGTTTTATAGGACTAATTTGTTACAATATTAAAGAAAAATCTAAATCTGAGAAAAAAAAAGTTCCTGGGCACTAATGGGTTAAACATGTTTTTATGACAGCAAAAGCATACGTTACACTAATTTAACTGCTGTGTAATGCAGATAACACAAACAATGATACCATATAACATTTATTCTAAATTGAGCATGTTGAATGAAACTCATATAAGGAAATGTAACCTTTAAACACACTTTATTTTAAGTTTGTTATTAAAAATATCATTCAAATACTATTATAACACTCACCTTAATAAGAAAAAGTATGAATATTTATGCGCAAAAACATCCAAATGCACACGCCTGGTTAGCTCGTTTTCACTTCAACAAATAGGTAAAATCTTTTAGTGGTGCATACATTATTTATATTCATGAGGTGCAATTTCAGTTTTTAATACAGACGGACAGGAGAGACGACGAAGTTAAACGTCAGTTTAGCCTGAATAGAAGGGTTGAGATATTCTGTTTCATATTAGTGTGACGGGACCAAACTAACATACCAAACAAATATAGAAACCAACTTTGTTGACCATTAGTTCCAACTGTCATGTGATAATGTTTTAACCTCACACGACCTAAATCTTTATTCTAGGGCTACTTGAGGTTTATTGCTTTTAAAATTTCTACATGATTCAGTTTTAATTCTACTCAAACTATATCTTAATCGGTACTAACATATGATTGTGAAAAACTGATTTTAGAACCTAAGGAACAATGCTGATTGAATCTTAAATTAGGATTTCCGTTTTTCATAATTTTATTTAGGTGGGATAATGTGCTAATACAAGAACACTATGAAATTGTAATAGCATTGAGAGAAACGATTTTACATACGTTGGACATGCATATAACTATTATAGCAACGAGATAATCTGGAATAATCCATTTATAAAAACTATATAATGCTTAAAAATTGTATGAAGTCGTGTTGATTAAACTGTTGGATAAGAGTTTATTCATGCAATAAATTCCTTAATTCAGCTGCGACACTAATTTAAATACGTACTATTACAAATTACAAGAAGTAGAATTATACGTTCCGCTCAGTCTTAATTATTACTAAGGAATTTTAATAAAGGTTTAATAAGGCTACTCTTTTTTCTAGTTATTTGTATTAACAAGATATTAACGTAATTGGTTCTTAAAATTGGGCAATTCGTATCATAGTGATTCACTCCCATGGCATCTTAAGGGTTTTTATTGCAAACTCTGCAATCTAAGACCACTATAATTATTAGTAATATACAATATACTATAAAAATCTATTAAACTGAAAGTTCTTGTTTATTGTTTTTTTATTTATACAACAAGTTATCACCTATTTACTCAAACAACAATAACTATCACGTCTAACAGCATTGAATTTGGAATTGGATTTGGAAATCATCTAATTGATTCTTTTATAGTTCGGATACCAAACATTGAAAATCACAATTAACATTATGAAGGTCATTCTTTCCGAAAAACTTTAATAGTGTTTTATATTGTTACCTTCTTAGTGTTCAAGCCTAGAGGTAATACATACCCTATGTATATTACTATTCTACGTAGTTCCAAATGCAGTCAGAGCAATGTAGATCTTTGTATGTCGCACATCAAAGTATTGCCTTATTTCTAGTATGTATTAAGATACTAAAATGTCTTTCAAATTATGTTTGGTATTTGTAAGTACATAAACAATTTTATTTCAATATAAAACGTATTAAATTTACAAACACCAGATAAGTACGCCACACCACGTGTCATACGGCAGACTTCGCTGAGATTGGATGTAAATTTCAAATGTACACCTAATTTACTATTCGAGTTATCATACAGATAGATACACAGTCGTCGTACAGGAATGAAGCTTTAAATTTTATTAATTTTGAATGAATAAGGTGTATGCGTTAACATTGCATATGGTACAAATTATATGATTGTTAACAGAGTGTTTACAAAAGAATTTATTCTACTATTTTCGTTACCATCGTGGTTACACATAAGGCCAATAAAGACATTATTTATCACTCAGCAAAATCCCATAGATTGACATACACCATTGAGTTCCGTGTCAGCAAAGAGGTTTTATAGACAATTTAAAGTTTATAAGTCAGATAGTTTTTGGGATATCGTGCAGAAAGTCAGATAAAATTTAGTTTCTTTTTTCAAATCGGAGAGGATTCGCTGACAATCAGCAAGTAACTACAAGAGACAACAGACTACAAACACAAGAACAAAATCAGACTAGAGTGGCTGGAAAGAATAACTTTTTGAGCGAAGAAGACTCTTTAGAACTATATTGTATATATTTAAATGGGGTAACAAATGGAAAACTACACCATGACAATGGAAATCTCCTGTACCTGAAATCGTTAACATTAGGTAATATCTTTGTTTGTTTGTTTTTTGTGGACATTAAGACTAACATACTTATATAATGCACTATTTAGATCGGTGCTGAAATTTAAACACTCCTAGAGCACCTCAATACCCTAAATGTGAAACAATTGTAAAGGGCAGGAAGAAGATTGATATAAGTATAAGTATATAAGTGTATACTTTTAGCGATTCAAAGTTTATTGAAATTTAATTAAATTAGGCTATTAATACTTATACAAATTTCATAAACGTAAATAAAAGTCATTTGACAGGTATTTGGTCTTCCGATCATATGTTAGTTAGGTAATTTAACATATATATGAAAGAAACAGCTAGATACAAAATAATTGAATCGTAAAAAGTAAGGGCTCTGTGGTATAATTATAGCCCATTCACCCGGCAAGTGAGAGATCCGGGTTCGACTCCCTGCGAAGCAAGTACTTTTTGTGATTCAATGTTTTTTTAAATTAAATAAGGCTATTGCCATTTATACAATTTAATGCATTTATACAATATAATATATATTGTATATCCCGGCGGAGCAAGTACTTTTTGCGATTCAGTGTTTATTGAAATAAATTATATATATATATATATATATATATATATATATATATATACATGCTTTTAATCACGTAAACATGGCAAACTATACGACAATGTGTTAAATATAAATTATTTAAACCATAAATATTTCTTCACTCGTTATCCTGAAGTAAAAAAACAGTGGTATAATTTTTAATTTGAAACTATAACACTTGAAAGTATGATAATATGTACCTAACATTTATAATTATTCTCAATAAAAAAGTATCAAAGGGCAATATATTATTACATCAGAAGTGCTCACACCAATTGCAGTGAAATATGACTAAGGACTTATTATTCCTGTATTCTTAATAATAAATCTTTAAACTTGGATCAGAAGATTGGGTTATGTTTCAGTGATTTATACTTAATTTTTTTTAAGTGTTACTATATGGTTTAAAAAGGCTATGCGTATGACGTACCTGTCAATCAATATAAAAAAATGTGTAAATCTGATGATAACTGCTAGATTTTAACATTATTGCTGCATCATATAATTTCATTACGTTAACTACTATAAAGTTAAATTTTAGCTACAATTTACGAATTATGCCAACTCAACTTTAATGTTGCATTACATTTGAACTAGAAATTTTTTCACTTAAGGGCTCAATTTATCAATATTTTAAATACTGGTTACATAATTAAGTCTGAGAACATTGCAAGTTTCCATATCTGTATATTTTTTTTTTATCAAAGCAAAAAATGTAATAACCATCAGTTAAAAAGACTTCATTATCCTTAATGATTACATAACATTAAGTTTAATTATAAAATTTATGTAATTATGAGAATTTAACATCAAATTTTACTGATAGCCTGTAAATAATTAAGATGTATAACTAAAATAGAAGGAATATTATAGCGTAATAATATCAAGTGTTTATCCAGTTGGTGAGTCTCTGAATGCATGAATACGTAAATGTTTACTCTGCTTTGAACACTTAAATCTAATTGCGTAATTAATGTTATCTTTAATTTCCTATAGCGATCACAAATCTAACTCCGTAAGGATATGTATACGAGTGATAATTCTTAAGGAGTTATTCAAACATTGTCAGCAACGAAACCTAACATGGATTAATAGAGGCTTGGATTTATAAATAAAATGTACGAAATGTATACTTATAAACTATACTTATAGAGGCTTAGATTTATAAATAAAATGTATTTAAATAAATATTCTTCTTTACAGTCATAAAGGCCTAGATCTCCATGAGAAGATTAATCTATTTAAAACAATTAAGATTGCTAAATTCATAACTTTGTCGTGTAACCGGTTTTTATTTGTTAATTAAAATATACTATTGCTTACAATTTAACCTAGGCGTAAATAAAAAGGGCCAATCTGGCACTGTAATTTGCTTATCCATATTAAGTTAATTCAATATGAAAAACACCAGTCACTCGTTAATTTTAATGAAAAAGTCTCTATTTATTCCAAATGTATTTGAAATACATAAATTTATCCATCGCCGGCATTGGTTTCAAAAACATAGTTTAGTTAACAATAACGAATTCAGTTATTTGTTTAATTCTTAACTTTATTCATTTAGCTGCAAATGATTTCAACGTGTGGAACAGATATGTTTTGATTACACATTTATACAAATATAAGTATTAAATTAAAATTATTAAATACGTTATCATTAAGTTTTCATAGTGAACGGATATTCCAAAACTATGTTTCAGTTAATGATTGTGAAATAAGTAATATTAATGATAAATCTAATAGTAACTGTTTGGTCATAAACAATACTTAAAATAACACCACACAATAAGTTAAAATATCAATCAGACATAGAAAACGTGGCCCAGTCACAGGTTGTAGTTCCTCATGTGTTTATGAATTATGTTATATTCTGCTGACTTTTCAAGACGCCATCACTCAATTTGTAAGGTTAAGGAACTGGTCACAATAAGGGGACACAGAAAAACCTGCAAACACAGACATAAAGGGTGATGACCCAGAAGAAGTGCTGTGGCGCCATTTCTATTGTGTCCAACAGACCAGAATTGTAAGAATATTTTAAAGATAATTTTTACAGACACTTATAGATATAGATAGGGACTTCTTTAAAACTATTTTCTATAAACTTTGATATTTCCAATGAATTTCATTAATATTATAAATGTTTTAAACTAAATTACAAATATGATATAACCGAGTTCTTGTTTATCACTTGAACTATAATACTGTAATTCTCTGGGAATAGTATTGCATTTACAATAGTACCAAACCATATTATTGAAAAACCAAGTAATTTTTCTAACATTCCTAAATTATGCTATACTGAATACAGTGAAACCTTAAATTGCTTTATTTTTAATTTTAATTTACTAATACAAAATATAAATAAAATAAAAAATATATATTTATAACACTTTCTAGCAAAGCCATTGCAAGCAAATTTTTTATGTTAGGTTCATATAAATTATATACACATATTAAATCACGTTCATTATAATGCAATCCATTACATTATAGTGAAATTACTTTAAATTATTTTAGATTACAATGAAATTATATTCTTACCAATGCATTTGCAAGTAATAACCCATTTACAATATTGTTTGATTGCGCATTAGTCATTTAGTAAATTACTTGTACCGAACTATATGGGATTTGCATCATTTATAATTTATGCATGTTATGAACATTGCCTAGTTTTAGGTATCAATGGTCTTGTTTTAGTATGTTAAACGTTTTTATCGAGTAAATATTTAATTAGATTTGGTACTACGACATTTAATAATTGTTGAAATTTATACTAACTAATTTTTAGCAAACAGTTTAAGAAAATCTACTACAATATTAATTATATAAAATAACTTACATTATGCATACAACAACGAATTTGGAAAAATTGAATTTATTGGTCCATTGGATCGGAGGCGATAATATTATTTGTAAAAAGCACAATATATTTGTTAATACCTAGTCAAGCAAAAATATATATTCATTATGAAGACGTTTGGCCTAAACTAGTTATACATATATTATGGCCTGGAAATAGTTTAGCAAGTCCATATGTTTGTGGCACTGCGTTGCGTTGTATTGAATGTCCTGTAACGTGTTACTAGTGATATACGAGAACTTTAAGACAGATTTG
>NW_025788712.1:0-9961 GCF_021130785.1 Homalodisca vitripennis
ACCATAAAATATTATCTCTTTATTCATTCCTTAAAATAAACAAGTGAAAGAAGTAAGAATATAAACTGCAGGAACAGGAAAGGGATCTCAAAGGCAATGATACTTCATACACAATGTTACAATAAAAAACTTACAAGCTATATTTCAGTTTTTCAACAACTCTACAACAAATTACAAGGGAAAGATGTGTTACTGCCTATCTATATATACACTTCTCAGTAGTAACATTTCGAAGCTGTTCATGGAAAGTAGTTGTTGGTGGAAAACATAAAAACTCACTTTTATGTAAAATATCAATTATACATATGGAGATCAAGTATTTTACAAGGCAAGTCAGTAAACACCATGCCGATTGGTATTTAGTTCTTGGTCAAGAAACCAGACATTCGTTAGAAGGTGCGCCAGTCACTTTCTCTATTTCAACAGAGGGTCAGCAATGATTCTCGTCCACTTTGGTTCCGAATCTTCTTGGCTATCTCTGCACGTTCCAGGTCTGGCAGGACTCGAGGTAAGTCCACACTAACTCTGCATTCTATCACCCCTCTTGATGGGCTACCTTGCAGTTTGCTCCAACTCACTTGTATTGCCTACAAAAAATTTTAAACTTCTTAATCTGACTTAATTTGAGAAATGGTAGGTAAAGTTATAACTATATTAATATAGATAAATTGTAGTGTTGGAGCGTTACAAAATTGAAAGGAAAATGATTGGGGGTTAAATATAAATTTAAGATATAAATAATAAGGAACTATCTGAAAAAATCGACGAGTATTTCTAATAAATTGCTTTTGTTTATAGTACATGTGTAAACATAGACTCAAGGACATCAATGATGTGTTGCACTCTTAGCCAAGGCAGCATGGATCTTTTAAGAAGTTTGATGACACTCGATTGTGGGGTAAACACAAACTCATAGACTTATCATTACGATGTAAACCTTTTGAATAGAACCAATATAAGTTTGAGAAAGACACTGGGTTGAAAATTTCTACGTAAAAAATCAGTTCAAAACAACACAATCTCACTTAATATAGAGGAGGTAGAGACTAAATAGTCATATTAAACACTCATATTTTGCATTTAGTAAACATCACGTTTCTCAGAGTAACGTTTAGAAATTGAAATACAGACATAACTCAAGAGCACAATCTACATTGAATGTGAACTTGATCATAGTAGTGAATTATGTATCGGATTTTGGGGTTTATATTGTGACTTATCCAGTGTAAACATATCTAAAGTATGTGTAATTTTGTTCGGTTGTATAACAATAAAAATGGTTTGTCATCCTCAACATTTCACAAATAATTCGTAAAAAAGAAAAATTTAGAAAAATTTTTTTGCGAAATAAATAATACAGTTTTTTAAATTATATAAGCCAAGGACAGCAATTACTCTTCCGTACTTTCAAGAGCTATTCGTTTTAGTTTTTGCATACGTTATGTTGAACAGATTATAGTTTACAACTTATTTTTACGAGATATCGGGTTCTGATTATGAGTATTTGAATGATATTTAAAATAACAACATTTCAGGTATGTTGAACATTACTAAGCTTTTATTCTGCAAATCTCCAAATGTACAAATATGCATTTTCCCTTCCATATTATACTTTTTGTCATGGTTTCCGTAAACAAAGAAGGAGATTTTAAAGAAAAAAATCCAACAATAAAGGTAGTTATTACCTGTAGGCTTTTGGATTTAGGCCAAGCTGTGTGTTGTACTTGGTTGACAAGCTAAGAATGTTTGCAACATGGAGTAGACCTTCAGGTAAGACTTCTCTGGGACTGGTAACAAATAACCAGTGCTCCATCAAGTGTTGCTTGTTAAACAAAATTGGAAAGTGTTCAATAAAAAACAGAATCATAACTTATTCAACCCTCTGCACTTCAGATAATTATTTTTATAGTTTTACTTTAACAACCAAGTGTAACCAAGAAATTTATAAAATAAAGTATAACCAATTATAATAAAAACAAATTTCATTATAGTTATTATTATTTTTTCTTATCTAGTCTACTATTTTGTCTTACAATGTTTGTATTTTTTTTTACTTTAGGCATTAATTTGAACTTAACACTATGACACTAAGAACAATGAGATACACAGAAAAATGCAATTGTAACAACAGATTCAGCAGAAGAAAACACATGCCTACCGGCAGATAATGGATATGTTTTGGTCTTTATGGCATGCGATAATGCTCAAGAGGTCAGTTGGTTGCCGGGAATGTCATGGGCATCTGTAGAAAACGCAAAAGAAGGGTAAGTAGGTGTGTGTTAAAGCAACGTAAATTCCATACCCAACCATGAAAACACAGTGTGCCCCTGCACCATTATAAATAAGGCCTTTTTATGAAATGACAAAAAACTTTCCAAGAGAGGTACAAAAGTATTATTTTTGATATAAATCGTATTTGGCTATTTCAGGTCAAAGCTACCGTTAGGATATATCACCCCGTCTACAGTGTGCAAAGAGTAAAAAGGTTAATATTGGTGCTAAATGTTTTGTAAATTTATTTTTGCCACGCACTTAAGACCTCAAACGCCTTCGCACACCATGAGGCCAGCAGTGTACGGTTTCAACAGGATTCTACAAAACTGACGGAAAACAACTGATCAGGTCATCCTTGGGGAAATGTTCATCAACATTGTCCCCAAAGATGGTGTAGCACTCCCTTGCATATTGCAGGGACAATCAAAGAGCCAGGAGGTGTGGTTCAGCAGTTTCCTCCTACTTGTCCTAGCGGGAAAAAATCCACTGCAAGGTGAAAAGTATGGACCTGTGCTCATATGCAATATAACCTATCATCTCACGGTCAGCCAAAAACAGGACAATTTTACAAAAATAAAAGCCTTCAATGAAGCTCTCAAAGAAGCTGACAAAATGCTATACACATATATTACTGGAACAAACAAACCACAAGTATACAGCAGATAAATTGCTGGATGACCACTACCTTACACCTCTACTCCCTGGGACAGACCTTCACTCAAAAATCAAAAAGCATGGTAAATTCTGAAGGAAGACCTTAGAAAACCTCTTTAACACTAGCTGCAGAAGCAGGAACTGCTCTCCGCTTAGTGAAAATATCCAGCTTAAGGATGACCTAAAAGGACCTTTGCCAGGCACCAAAAATGCCAGACTCACAGCCAAAGTCATGAATCTTGAGGCAAAAATAGAGACTATGGAAACAGAAGAAAAGAAGTATTTGGATAAGATAGAAACTCTATACAATAACATTGAAGAATGCCAGGGACAGATGGAAAATAGGAAAGAAACACCAGCTGGAACTAAAGCAGATCTACGAAGACCATGATAATTCACAGAACCAAATTATTAATGACTACATATGTAAAATAGATAATCTTGAAAAAAATATATCAAGGCTCCAGCATGATGCAAAACTATACGAAGAGAATAACGCTATGAATAAAACATACCAAAACGGGGGGAAACACAGACACACACCACCGAACCACCCCAGGCCATACCAGCTCTCATGATGGCACTATCTCTTCTAAAGGAAAGGCAGGATAGTCTGGAGCATGCTGTTGAACTAACCTACAGGAACAAAATAAGCCACAAACCATACCGAGCTCCGAAATGAAACTTCTCAGGAGACAGGCACAAAAAAACAGTCCTGCCACCCCAAAGTCACATACAAACCATACTACCTGGCCCCAATATAGACACAACTCCTCAAGAAAAAAAAGTAAAAAACCCAGAAATTCTAAAAATCATTTTAGCGTCTCACTCCAGATGGTGCATTTTAAAAACCGACCAAAAAATGCATGAAATACATGGAAACGTCGACATGGCTGCAGAACCAAGCTTCAAGCCTAAAAAACCGAGACCCTGACACTGACACAGGGGTAGACCACCAAACCCAGACAACTGTGACCAAAATACATGGACTTTAAAAATAAACTAGAGGGAGACAGCCAAACCCTGACTAAAAAACTGATACCTGAAGCCAAACCAGAGGGAGACAGCCAAAACCCTGACTAAAAAACTGATACCTGAAACCAAAACAGAGGGAGACAGCCAAACCCTGACTAAAAAAATGACACCTGACATGAAACCAAAACAGAGGGAGACAGCCAAACCCTGACTAAAAAACTGACACCTGAAACCAAACCAGAGGGAGACAGCCAAACCCTGACTAAAAAACTGGACACCTGAAACCAAAACAGAGGGAGACAGCCAAACCCTGACTAAAAAACTGACACCTGAAACCAAACCAGAGGGAGACAGCCAAACCCTGACTAAAAAACTGATACCCAAAACCAAACCAGAGGGAGACAGCAAAAGCCATAACTGGAAAACTGGGAACCAAAAAAACCATAAAACAATAGAAATCTCGGGAAACAGGCAGGCTTAACAAAACTAAGCCCACCCCCTTGGACGAAGATGATCATGAAACGTATGAAACGAGATCCCCAAGCTATAAGCACATAAGACGCACAGCTGTAGATATAAACAATGGCCTAATATCTGAAATCATGGAGGAAGACCATGCCAATGTTGAAAAAATAAAAATTTTCTCCTTCCCACCAGAAGGAAACTCCATTACTTACAACACAACATAAGCAAGATAAGGACCTCCCATTAACATGTGGCATTCATTTCCTGGACATCGAATACCAGAACAAGCCCCCCCCTAGCTCTACCACCTGCAGAAATAGTAACAGTACAACAGAGACTCCGAGACAGAAAAGTATCCTTCAACAACTTCATCACATCACAAGATGCCAAAGGAAATTACACAAATTATAATATGCTTCTCATCTAAATACATGAACTGGAAGAAGAAACTATTGCAATTCATGGAAATTGCAAACGAATGTATCAAGTTCCCTATACTCTTCTCCATCAACTTAGAGGAGGTCATGAAGGCAATAAACCTTAACCGAGGCAAGGTGTAAGAGAGCTCCTACAAGTTTTTCTACAGTTTTCATGCAATGCATATCTTCACCGAATCAGAATGTACATACGGACAAAAAAAACTTAAAAACAATAGTTGACGATATTCTTGACAACACCATGAATAAAAATCAGAGAAAGATTTCAAAGTATCCCCCAACAAGACAGGAAGCCATATACAACCTGTGGAGAGTGACCCAAGGATCTCTTGCCTCACCAAATCCTTATGACCCCCCTCGACCTTCGGCAACTCCTGACAAAACCACTTTTATTCAAGCAGCTATGCATGAACAAAGAGAACTGTGGAAAGCTAAAGAGAAAATTATCCTCCAGAAAACTCAGTTCGGTGTACAAAGAATATGAAATAAACCACTTAAGTGGAAGAAATAAGATACAAGAGTTTAGGGAAAAAAAAACAAAAAATAAAATATGCCATCATTGACCTATCTACTGGAGAAACATCTAACAAACCAAGTAGCAAAAAAAGAGTATCAATTTGGCTTTGATGGAGCCCGATTGATTGAACTTAAAGTAGATGAAAATGGTAAATACACACTGGCCCCAAATAATATCACTATCAATTCCAACATACTTGTATCAGATGACACTCAACTGCTAAATGACTTGCCGCCTCCTCAACAGTGTTAAAAACATAAAAATCGATAGCGTTGGCAAAATTAATCTAAACCTCGTCCAAGGTGTACCCAGGGTGTGGAAAAACAACCTTAACATTCTTAACAATTACAAGCAAGGTGACCTCATTCTCTTTCCAACTAGAGACTCTGTTCAAGATTTTAGAAGAAGGTTTAGAAAACACATACCCAAACATCAACAACACTAAAATTAATGACACATTCCGAACGGTTCACATCATTTATAATAAACTTGACACAACATTTAAAACAGGGACAAAAATATGAAAGGCTTATAGTAGATGAAGCCCTAATGCTGCATGCAGGTGAAATAATATATGCAGCTGTGCTTTGCAGGAGCAAAAGAAACTATGCTCGTTGGGGACTTAAATCAAATCCCGTACATCAATAGAACAGAATCCCTCGAAGTTAAGTTTCCATAACATCGCTGAAATAGCAAACAATATCTGACACACTGAGTACAACCCATAGATGCACATTAAGCACGGCAGCAGTACTTTCAAAATTTTATCCTCAAGGAATTAACACAACAAACAAAGTCTCAAACGAACTAACGCTGCAGTCTTTTTGATGGACCAGAAAGTCTTTGAAAAAAACCCAGCAAATCCTCCACATACCTACCTTGTCTTTCAAACAATCAGAAAAACACTACCTCATCAGTCTAGGCTACAAAAACACTTCCACCATTCATGAATTTCAAGGAAGACAAGCAGAAAACGTAATCGTGATTCGTACCTCAAACAAACAGGAAGACATCTACAACTCACAAGCGCACTGCATTGTTGCTATTTCAAGACACACCAAATCTTTTTCTTTACATCACTGCATGTCAAAATGACACAATAAGCAAATGGAATCAAGCATGCCAACATCCTGAGTAAAGAAGAGCTCCTCAAATACACAAAGAACTCATGCACTGAAAATCCACAGCAACAAACAACCTCAGCTTGCAACCACGGACAAAGACAAAACACAAACAAACCTACATCCTGAGCCGCAAATACTGGAACACCATTTTTTAGTTCAAAGTCCTGGTCCCAAAGAGAGACACAAGCCGAAAATAAAACACAAAACCCGGACCCTCTGGAACTCGGGCCCTCAGGAAAATCAAACACATAGCAACCATAACATCATAAAAAATAATACATCAAAATATAAACTGGCTAAGTAATAAAGTAGATAGACTCGCCCATCTCTTAAACAGCGAAAAACCAGACTTGTTAATAGTAACTGAACACGGACTATCACAAGAAAACCTTGCTACAACCTGCCTTTGAGGGCTACTCACTTGCTGGAGGTTTCGCAAGGAAAGATCACATCAAGGGAGGAGTAGCTGGATACGTGAAAAAAGGACAGGAGAAGGAAATAAACACTCATTGAAACAAGCGGACCTGAATCAGAACTTGTATGTGAAACTGCCCTCTTTGAAATAAAGAAAAAAAAGATAAATATTACAAGTTACTAGGCGTCTACAGACCTCCAAGGGCAAAACTAGACAGTTCAATTGAAGTCCTAACCGAACAACTAAATAGAATCATGAGCTCAAGCAAACAAACGATACTCATGGGAGATATTAATGTGGACAATCTCACGGAAAATAATGACAACACAAAACTTCAAGAACTTCTTGCTACATATGACATTGTGAGAATGAAGTCTCCCTCCTACGCGAATCACAAGTGAAACTAAAAAATCAATAGACTGGATCTGCACTAACATAGACCCTGAGAGCATAAAAACATCCATCATTCTGACAGGCTTATCTGACCATACAGCACAAACATTTTCCTTAAAACATCAAAAATAATCAAAAAAAACCGCTAAGGAAAGAAAAAGACTATTTACCAATAGAGAACTAACACGGTTCAAGGAAAAACTACAAACACAAACCTGGGACCAGATCTTAATGGAAGAAGATGTCAACCATGCCTATAACTCCTTTCACAGTGCACTACAACTTATATTAAATGAAAACCTGCCCTCTGAAATTAGTCAAAAGGAAGACAAAATAAAAAAAGACAGGTCTGGGATGACGAATGCAACCAACTGAAAAATGCGTACATCAGTGCTTTAGAAATAGAACAGCGTACAGGCCTAGCAAAACATAAAGCACAAACAGTGGAGAGGAAAAGAGAATATGGACTTGAGGACTGAAACACCTTAGGCGAGAACAAAACTACAGCACACATTAACCAAGCAGAAAATAAATCAAAAGCAAAAGCACTGTGGCAGGCAATAAATAATCAAAGAAAAGCAACTACTAACACAAATTATGATCAGCTAAGTCTTCAGCTATAATGGAAAAATAAACAAAGGACCCACACGAAATAGCAAACTCCCTTAATGTATATTTTGCAACAATAGCAGAAAACACACTCCAAACAAACAGTAAGCAACATTAATCCTGCAAACCCTGACCCAGCTCCAGTCACAAATGAAGAAATTACAGTTCTACTTAACAACAAGCGAAGAAGTAAAAAAAGCTATAGACTCCTTAAAGCCTAAAACATCGTCTAGGTATTGATGAAATATCCGCAAAACTAGTTTAAAAGATGTAAAGAAGAACTGATAATACCACTAACTAATATAATAAAATAAATCCCTACAGCAAGGTATCTTCCCAACTGTTCTGAAGACCGCCAAAATATATCCAAAATATAAAAAAGGACCACGGAGTGAACCTGGCAGCTACAGGCCAATATCACTCATCCGACATTCTCCAAAATAATTGAGAAAATTGTTCCTTACCAGACTCCTTAAAACCATCTCGAACAGCATAATCTACTTACAAAACAAACAGCATGGATTCCTTAGGGGTAGGTCAACAACAACAGCCCTGGTACAGCTGACAGAACACATCATAGACCAACTAGAGGAAGGATGTTTCAGTAACTAGTCTGTTCCTTGACTTTAGTAAAGCTTTTCGACTGCCTCAATCACGATCAGCTACTACAAAAACTAAGAGCCCTAGGCGTAGGAGGTAAAAGAAGCAGATTGGTTTTAAATGCTACCTCAAGGGAAGAAAACAACTGGTAGAAATAAATTACACCCAAAATTATAACAAAACTATAAAATTCAATCAGCAACAACTGAAGTGAGAAGAGGGGTGCCTCAAGGATCCGTGCTCGGGCCGGTGCTCTTCCTCCTCCTCACGAATGATATGCCAAACTGCCTGGATGATGCCTGTTCTACTATAATGTATGCAGATGACACTGTGCTTACCATCTCTAATAAAGTCAATGAAATGCTCGCAATAAACACGACTGCATGCTTCAACCCCAAACTAAACAATACTGCACAAATAAATTGACCTAGTATTAAATGAAAAATAAAACCGTACAAATAGTTTTTCAGCAACAAGAAACAAAATTACAAAACCTAGCACCTCTCCTGGACCGTGGAAGGTAAGCAATGTGACCAAATATCTAGGTCAATCACAATTGACTCAGAAAATTGGTACATGGAGAGTCCCCAACATAGATCCAAAACTAAAGTAAGAAACTCTCCTCAAGAGTTAATCTATTGTAATGTCGCAGAATTTAAAACAAGTATGTAGCATGTGGAGGTAGCCAAAGTTGCCTACTTTTGGCTCTTTTCGAAACGCACCTTAAGGATACGGAATAGTATCAATGGGAGGAGGAAACAACATGCGTTCCAACATGGGAAAGATTTCCTTACTCTACAAAAAAGAGACAATTTAGGATGTGTCCTAGCAGGAATACATCACCAGAGAAAGCTTGCGGGGGAATCTTTTAAACAACTAAAAAATTCTCACAACAATCTCACTCTACATCCGGGAAACCATTCTGCTTTGCAGTTCACTTCACCAAAGGGCAGCTTAAGACATCAGGAACTTACACTTCCATTATAACACAAAGGAAATGCCACAAAAACTTCACCCTGCCCTTACACGCTTAAGCCTCTCTGAGAAAGACAACCCTCATACCAAGGAGCGCTGTTTTTCAACCACCTGCCCGATCATCTAAGAAGACCAGCCACGCTCAGTGTTTCGCGAACCCAAAAATCTAAAGGCCCCTTTACAAATTTACTCAAAATTTTCATTGGGAAACCCCACATAGACCCAAATAAGTAAGAAACTCCCTAAAATTTTTATGTAATTTTGCAGAATTAAAAAATATTTTGCCCGGGAGGAGCCCCAAAATTGCCACTTTGCTCTTTTTCGAAACGGGACCTAAGATACGGAAAAGTATCTTTTTGGGGAACCAAAAGGCCAACATGGGGAAAAATTTTTACTCTACAAAAAAGAGCAATTTTTTGATGCCTTTGCAGGGCTCATCACCAGGAAAGTTGCCGGGGAAACCTTTTAAAAAAAACTAAAAAAATTTTCACAAAAAATCTCAAATCTACAAACCGGGGAAAAC
>NW_025788713.1:0-34856 GCF_021130785.1 Homalodisca vitripennis
TGACAAGGAAGATTAAATTAAAATATAGTGAACAATTGAGGAAATTCTACAGCCCTGTTAAATTGTAAATATTAACTTGAATTGTAATGTTGTAAAAATGTATTTTTAAACTTGAAGAAACCTCAAGAGGAATAAAAAAGTTTATGATTTAGATAAAAGGGCACAGGTGAAGTAAACAGTTGCGATAACTACATGGTTTGGGAGAGGAGGAGTGTATTAAAACAATTCAGTATTTATATTTCTGAATAATGCCACAAAATCCGAAACTCATGGTCCGTAATTAATGTTATTAACATGTGTTATTTATGTTTGTATGTAAATTAATAACTAACACGAATGTTGGAATATTAATTTAAACTTGTTAGTTGGATAAAATTTATGCCAAGGAAGAGGGGAACAGAAGAAAAAAGACTGTTATTTCTATGATAAACAACGGTATAGGTAAAAATAATAAAATAAGAACTGACACCCTCGTCTGGGGATATGTTTTAATTCTATATGAAGCTGCGACAACCAGTGAATGGGCGAGCCAACACACACAGCCGTGCAGGGCAAAGGTTCCAAGGACGACCCAACTAATAACGGACCGGACCTGCAATAAGCATCCCACAACAACAACCACCGACTACCTCGTTCTAACCCATTGTGAAGGATTATCTGGATGGACTATCTTTATGGTAGGACTTAGAATTGTAAAAAGGTAGGTGGCAATTGGACTCTTAATATTTGCCATAGTTTAGGTCAAGGTTTCTATTGGGGAATTTAATTGTTAAGTTTTCAAAAAACAATCTGATAATGTATGGACTCTTTTAAAAAGAATTTATAATAATTAACGCTTGGTTAAAATAACTTGACAACTAGTATGCTGCCACTTCTTACAACTATTTATCAAAAATAAATTAAAACAAATATTATAAATAAAAAAAAAGGTTTTGTAGATTTGATTATGCATGTTAAGGCTAGGTGGAAATACAATTTTCTAAAGGATGTGAGATAAATTTCTTAGATTTAAGTATTAAACTTGGCAGATACCAAGCGCTTTAAGGGGGGGTGTGTATACCAATTACATGGTATACTTTAAATAAAAATAAAAATTTAATAAATAAAATTTTATTTTAGAATTGTAAATGGATAGGGAATAAAAAAGTAAATTTATATTGTAATCCAGCGGCAGGCACAACGCGCTTGGAATCTGGTCTAGACCTGACTTTGATGGCAGTGAATGCTAAACAATAGTCTACAGTGGACTCAATCTTTTGTTAGGCGGCGAACCTGCGTTGAGAGTGATTTAAACAGGCCTGCAGGAACAGGAGCGTAGTCGGTGCAGGCCGAGAAACCACGATCTGCTACCATTCCGAGTTGAGAAGCGATAGAGTAAAGTCTTTAGTGCGAGTTTAAAAGTAGTGTCGGGCGTAGGATCCGTTGGTATAGATTATTTTAATACCGAACTCCAAGACCTTCACGACCAAAGAGCTAAGTACTTTTGACTGAATTATTAAATTTTTCTAAATTTGAAATTTGAAAATTTAAGAAGTGAATTAATTTGAAATTGGAATTGAAATTTGAAATTAACGATCAAATTCTGTTGAGTGTGGACTAATATATATCTAAATTGTAAAGGAGTTATTTATTTAAAGTCAAACGTAAAAATTTAATTGAAATTATAGGGATACTAGATAAAATTAAGAGCTGCAGGTGCTGCACCATATCCTGTAGGAACTTGTGAAAAATTCCTGTTGAGAACTGTTTAGATTTGTTTGAGAATTTTTATTTTAAAGAAGTTTATAATTTTTATTTTATTAGTTTTGAGAAGAAGCCTATTTATTTTATTTCATACAAATTTATTCAAGATTATTATTTTATTTTATATTTTATACACACGTATTTGGAGGACAGTGAGTCCATGTTAAATCGAAAGTGCCTTGCCTAAGGAAGTAGTAATTTTAAACTATTGTGCAAAACATTTCATTGGTGGAATACAAGGTTAATAATTGAAATTTGGATTGATTTAATAAACCTGAATATTTCTAAAAAGGTGCAGTTTTAATTTCCACCAGTATCTACTTAAATCTTATGAGTTCGAGAATATTTAAGGTCATCATAATAAAAACAAAAAATTTTGTATATTAACATTTAGTATAATCAGTAACTATTACGAATACTGAAAGTACACTACTTAAAAAAAAAAAAAAAAAAAAAAAAACAAGTGAAAGCAATACTTTTCAAAGTGAATAGCATAAGGAAGAATATTTTATAACATATTCTGGCAACAAGCAATGGTGGTGCCAATGTAACAGTTAAATACGTTTATTATTACATTTGTAAACTCGCAAACGTTTTTTCTTTCCTTTGCGTGTGTCCATGATACTATACACAATTTCGTTCAGTATAAAAAGCCAAATTTAAGTACGTCTGAGGAAATACACGCAAAAGTTTATTGTGAACAATGCAAATCACTCGCGTGTATAACTTCATGTAGAGTGATAAGGTTTTTAATTTTTGCAAATATTTAATCAACTTTGCTGCCTTAGCGGTAGTTATAATAATGGACATGTATGTGACGTAGTGGCTGGTGCCAATAAAGTAATTACATATAGCAAATTATACAGTAAAATAAGTAGGTTATAGTACTTCTGCTGTTCTACTGGTAAATAAGTCAGTCATGAGTTGCTACAATCTAAACTCAAGGATTAATTGTTTAAAACCAATATGCAGACTACATATACAGCCATACATACAAGATAAAATCTACGTGAATTTTATTCAGTGAAAAAATTGTGTTGTTTTGACTTATCCGTTTGAAGAATATTCCACTCAAAAGGACAGAGGTTCAGCCGTGGTGTTCGGGTCATAGGCCGGAAGGAGACTGAATGTTAACTCTGCTAACTTTGTCCGTATCAACTTGAAGCAAAATTTCTCACGATGCCACTGTACTAAACAAATTTTCAAAGGTATAATGTTTTAAAATTGTGTTTTCATGGTAACGAGGAATAATTATTGTTTGTTAAGAAATAGAACAATCGTAATGGTTAAGTTACAGTTATATAAATTATCAGGAAGAGAGCACATCTAGATCTTTACACGAAGATAATAAATAAATAATTGAATATTTATTTCCTCAATGAAATAAAGATCCAAGGCGCAGCATAATTACAAGTAAAAGTAGTGTATGATCTTCGTATAAAAAATATAACATATTGAGAACATGAAATTTACAATATAAATATGTATTAATGTAACATATATATGCACTCATAATATAATAAAAAGAAAAAACAAATACATTTTAGCTACAACAAATCAAGTGTTAGAGAATAAGATGACTAGCAGATAACAACGGCAAAAATGATAATGTGATTATGAATGATTATTAAATAGTAAAAATTTTTACTTAATTTATAAAGAAAAGTTTACATCGAAAACAGTTTATTAGGAGGCTTGGAAACT
The DNA here is from genome assembly GCF_021130785.1 of Homalodisca vitripennis. Classification (NCBI taxonomy): domain Eukaryota; kingdom Metazoa; phylum Arthropoda; class Insecta; order Hemiptera; family Cicadellidae; genus Homalodisca; species Homalodisca vitripennis. The sequence goes on from NW_025788713.1 coordinate 3,448, forward strand.
CACACACTTTTAGACTCACGCCACACATAACCAAAATCTCTCTCTCTCTCTTTCTCGCTCTATCTCCCCCTTTTCCTGTCCTTATATTTACCACCATCAAAAGACGCTCTCTCTCAACACACAATCTACAAAGTTACAACATCATGACACTATCATACGCCAACCCACTGTAAATACTCCTTCCTGATGAAAATAGGATCAACAATTAAGCTAGTGATGTCAATCATAGCTAGCATGTCACATAATCCATCTCATGATCAAGTATCTGTCAACATTACATGACACAATTTTAGTGGCAGCACTGCATTACAAGTAACCTACTATGCCAGTGAATATGCATTATTGTACCACATATTTGTAGACACGGAAAAACTTTCTTTTTAATTTTTTTCTACCCCTCCTATTTTTATGCTAAGGCTAGACCCATAAAGATGTTTGATCTTAACTAAACAGATCCAATAGAATGGTTTGTACTGGACAAATAGAGAGTACTAAGAAAAGTCAGACATGGACTGCACTATCCCTCAATAAGACACCCTTGTTGTTTTTCTAATAATAATAATAAATTTGTAATATTCAATTTCTAACATGTACAATTGCTTAAAGTTATTTTGATGTAGTGTAACCGAAACTTTGATAAATTGTTCTTTATATAACACAAAACGTTTAAATTTTAGTAATATTATTATTCATATAAAACACAAGATAAATATTTTTATTGTGTTTTATTCATCACCTTTTAATAATATTATATTCGGTCACATTATATCTTATCAAGATTCATCATTAATCTATATCATTTATGAAGACCTTATTTTTATAGAAATATGTTTATAACATAGATACCGTGTTTTAAAATTTAAACGTTTTGTTGCATCATTTTTCTTCAGCGTACAATTAAATGTACATTATCGTTATTTGTTGACTGCTTCTCTATTTGCTTCACATTTGAAAACCATTCTTTATTACAATTTCCCATACATTTATAAGTGAAATTTTCACTAAAAAGCCTGGAATGGGTAAGTGTATTGATTTCACGTAACAAATCTAAAGTAGTAAGAAAGTAAAAACAAAATAATAGTATCGTAAAAATTAACAACGCATCATTTCAGCGCACTTATGCGTTGTAGTACACTGCCTACCTCACTAGAACTAATTATTAAGACACAGGTTTTTAACATAACCCAAGGAACAAGAATTTGAATGTATCATTTAGCATGATAACTCAATATATATCATCTTCAGCCTTTAAAATGTTCAGGATACTTTATTTCTACAATCATTAAGTTCTATGATTGTGCATGTTCAACTGTAGAATTTGGTTGAGCGTCATTGAAGCACTTAGTGGGTTAGTGGGCTGAAACAATTACGTTTATACCTACTGAGAGGGTGTTAAGTTTTCTATTCTGTATGATTTATCTGTATGACAGCATGATGATAATGAAATGAGCTATATGATTAATATTTGAAGGGGTAGAGGGAAAAAGGGGCCAAGTCAGTATTCAGAAACTTTTCAGGAGAGAGCACTTTTAATGGTTTAATTTTTCTATACACCGCAATATTACATTTTTTTTAATTGTTACAGTAATTAGAAATATGCATTAGTTAATTATAAACCAAAATATTATTTAAAAAAACCCATTTTCCCCCTCTCTTTCCCAAGTTAAAAAACATTTTCTTTAGTTACTACCAAAAAAAGAGGGAAAAAGGGGTCTTTTTACATGACATTTAGGCATAGTTTTCTATGGTGAGTTTGGAAAAAGACTAATATTAAAAGCACAATTTTTGTTTAAGTTAATATTTTGAATATGAATGTTATAACATCTAATTACAATAATTATTCTTCACAGTAGAATGGAGTATTTAATGGTACATTTCGAAAGATTCTTTCCAATGGTTGAAGTTACTTCTTCTTTGTTTTGAGATCATCACTGTGCTTAAGGTTACAGAAAAATCTTTCAGCAGCAATGTTGGAGCAGTATTTTACCAGTTCTCTTAGATCCTTATATTTTTCGTTTGATACAGGCAGTGGTTCTAAAAGAAAAAAAGAAAAAGTAATTGCAGCTGGTTCAATTGTTTAAAAAGATTAGTTCAGAACTTTGAAATTAATATAATAAGCCCTAAACTTATTGTTAGAGAGACTAAAAGTATTCCCTTTATTACAGCGTTTACTAAAATAATATTAAAAATTTTAGTTCCTCCACCAATAATATTAAATCGAAGCTTACCTTCATAAGATGAATCAGGGAGAGAATTAGGTTTCGACTGTAAATCTTCTGCTCTCTGGTAAAGTAATGACAGTTTTTTTTCCCAAGCTCCACAAAAAGTATTTCTGTAGTACATAAGCCTTTCTGTTGTTTGTGTAAATTTAATTTCTCTCAATGGTCTTATTTTGATGGTAAGCTTCTTTGCATAGGTCAGGTTAAGATGTGCACTCCACTTCCGCCAAAATCTGTGATCTATTTCTTCAACGATGAATTGGAGATGGTCTTTGTCTGCAAATCTCGTATGTGCGGGGCCCACTCATAAGGCAGTTCAGCTCTAAAATTTGGCTTTATTAGAGCCATGTTTTTATCATTTTCCATGTACGAGTGTCCCCTGATGGGGAAAGTTACCTGTACTGACTTAAACCTCTTTTGCACATGCACCATGTAATGAAGAAAACGAAATACTGTTGTATTTTTATTTTGTCCTCCCCACACGAGTCGGCGAAGGTGTGCAGGTTTTTAACACTTTGTGGTAAGTGAGTATTTAAAAAGTGGAATAACATCTGGGGTAACATCATCACTGCCCTTTTTACCCTCTGATTCAGGGTATAGGTAAAACACACTTTTACTGTTACTTAAAGTGTGCACGTTTAAAACAGAACACTGATAACTGTCTTTTGTAGTAAACATCATTGGTTGTCACATTGGGTACACATAAATTTTTCCCAAAAATCTATACATATTGCTTCAAAAAGAATCGGTCTTTTTGGCAGCTAGTCTTGCTTTACGCTTTAAGTCATAAAATTTTTCCGCTTTCAACTTGTGCAGTTTTAAACTCAGTATCTGCTGCCCTTATTTTGATTTCAACTTCTTTCTTTTCATCTTCAGTCGCAGAATTTTTTAAGTCATATTCCAAACGATTGTTTATTAACATACATTTGATCACAGAAACTGCAGGTGTCTGCTCTAGGATAGCCGAAGGAAATATTGTAACATGTATTGAAAATCTTTCTGTATGAGTCAATAGAAAGCCCAACATTTGGGTTAGCCACTTTAAAAAGCTTGAACATTTTTTATACATTGAGGTCTTCTGGCAAATATCTTTTTTTAGAGTCCTTAATACAATAATGAGCTCCACGGCCATTGAATGATTCTATATGTTCTTTTATGAGCGAATTTTTTCTTCAGATAGCTTATGGTTTCTGTTCAAGTGTTTGCCTCGCTGGTCTTTAGGAGACATGCCACTCATTTTTAATGAGTTAATCAAGTACTCAACTTTTTTCTTTGAAACCCCATGAATTGCAGAAAAAGCTTTTCTGCAAACATCAAATTCGGTAGTCACTCCTTCCAATACACCTCTAACTTTATATTTTACATGACACATCTTTTAACTTGGCGTTTTCAATACCTACCCTAGGCCTACGCTTTTGGACTGGTAAGATAGATATCAGGCCACATAAGTAAGAATTCTGCTCATTTGTGTTTTTTAACAAGTTAAATCTGTTGATTATACTATCTCTCACCTCGAAAGGTATTTTATCAAAGCATTTTTTTCTTGCATTTGCAATCGGATCCTTGTTCGTGACTCTGTACCCTGATTTTCTTAGCTACATCTCGCATTCTTCCGAATCCTTTTTTCTTTTTTTCGACAAACTTTGAAAAAAAAACTCCACCACTGTCACTTTCTTCTGTATCACAGTCATTCATTTTTAATTAGAAGTACAGTAATAATATTATAAGGCAACACTAACTCAATTTACACTTTAAACAGTTAACACGTATAGCCTTAACTAACCTCTCTACCAAACAAACAAAACACTGACACTCATGTCAAACTTAGGCCTACAGCATTGTCATAAACAGCTACTGTGGTTATACAAAACACCAGTAAACATAATTATTGAAATCAGTAACATAAATGTACGAATGTTAAATAATGTTAAGTATAATTATATTGTATTTTAAGAAGACTCTGTAGCCTTACAACGAGTTTTTACTTCGTGTTGTATGGAAGTAAGCGTGCGTTTAGTCACTGACTTGACTCCTTCTTCCCCAGGACGCTCGACACCTTGACCCCTTCTTCCCGCTAGGGCTGTATTTTCGATCTATTATTTATTAGTGACTAGACCCGTTTTTCTCACAAAACTTTATATTAATGTGAAGTACTCAGCCATGGCTACCACAATCCAACAACAAATACAATTGTGAAAAGTAGTGACTTGGCCCCTTTTTCCCTCTACCCCTTCATTTAAAATGCAAATTTAGCGTAGCCTATTACACACCACGTGGTGCAGCGTACTCGTACCTTGCACATATAAACCAACAATAAAAGAAATGGATGCGATCCATGTAAAAATAAAAAAGTGGAACATTTAAGTTTGTGAAATTTAACAAGTAACCGAAATTGTCTACATCGATTGTAATTCTACTGATACAATATATAAAAATTAAGTGTAAAATTTATTTAAAATAATATATGTCTAATATTTTTAAATTTGAAAGGACAGGGCATATATTTCAAATTTTCCAACAATAAAATGACAACCAATGGCAAGGTATCCTGAAAATGGTGAACAAAAAAGTAAACTAATTCTACATTAAAATGGATCGATAAAATACCAGCAAGTCCTACCGTGATAAAACTGCAGAAGACTATAATTTTAAGAAAACATGAAGGTAGCTCATCAAATTATGATAACGACATATTCTTTTGGATTATAATGTATTGAAAGAAATGTTGGTAATTAAAAAAAGCGTTGCTGAATATAAAATGTTTCATCAATACAATTTACGTATTTTTTCAGCTGTTCCACAGAGATTTAGATGAAACATTTTAAACCAGCTGGCTTTATTAAATGTGATTTTTTATGTTTGCATTTATTTTCTTTTTAATTTTAGCGGGTTTCTTACGTAATAATTTAATCCTTCCATTAAAATAAGTAACAGTGCATAAATATTTTGCAGTACCGTACACTATTTCGTAGACATAAATCGGTCTGATTGATCTATGGTGAAACATTGTTTTATTTAACAAAGCATACGTCGTCATACATGCGACATGAAATCCAGTTTTAAATTTGGTGACCTGTGGTATTAGTACCTTGATATAATGTGGACTTATGTGTGCAATGCTGTCTCCCGGTGAGAGGTTCCAACAGTTAGTGCAAGTTAACCTACTCTTCAACAGAAATCTGAAATTCTGAGTCTCCGAAAAAGAACCTAAAGGTCCAGCTTGTCACCACTCCGAATGGCAAATAACATATATTACATTCTTCCTCGATCGCAGTCATTGTTAGTTGTATTTAATTTTGTTTTTTAGAATTATACTAGCACGAGTACAAAAAGTATCATGATTTGACAAATAACAAAACAAATTACCCTTTAGTTTCATTTTTAATTTTTACAAATCCTATTATACAAGTTTTTAGTTCCGTTCATTACCAATCTCATAAAAGGCGTTCATAATTTTGGTAATTTCTTTATAGTAATGACCGTTTTGAGTATAGTAGACTTGTATTTATTTACCTAGGAGAGGACGTTTCAAGGTTTTAGGTTAGAATTGGGCAAAACCATTATTATTTTGGAAGTTTTTAGATGAGTTTGCATGTGGTTTTGTTACATACTGACCGAGCCACGCCGCTACTTAAACGTAGATTAATTATTTACATTCGGATTGGTTGCCGTTAATGCATATTTGAACTGCTAATAAATCATGTTGTCAGTTCAACAATTATTACTTAACAGTCACATTGACTTTTGTTTCTTCTAATAGTAAAACCGGGATAGTGATTTATATATTACGTCATGTATATTACATTTGCGGTAGAATAGCTTATCTGATTCAACCTCATTTAATGAGTTCATGATTTAGTGATAATAAACAATTAAATTATGAGATAGTTACTATTTCTTTCTAATAATAATTTCTACAATTTCTTTTAGTAATCTCTAAACATCGATAAAACCCATGCTTAATTTGAGAACATTATCCGTTGCTATGATTCAGGAAAGTGGGAATAACGCTGCGATTATAACCATTTAAATTGGGTGACCAAACTAAGGGATGTTTATGTACGAATGATTTATTCTTAAATTTCTCGTTACCATTAGGGTACCTTTTAATTTATCCATAAGATTAACTAAAGTGTCGATAACGCTCAGCAAAATTCTACTGGTTGATATGCACCTCAATTCGAATTGCATCTATTTGATCTATATCACGAGAAAGACTTCTCAATACCATGGACAGTGCTTAAAACAATGCAATTTTAAGAAATAATTGTGAAGCAATATACTTACTTACACGAAATATTTGATAAGAGCTTTAGTAAGTTAGTATCTCCGAATAATTAGTATCTTTAGGTGCAACATATATTTTGTCAGACCTTTAGTAGGTATCACCGTAAATAATAATGACCTTGATAGAATACTGGACCGTGCTGATCAAAAGCAACAAGAAAGCATCAGAATTATAAAAGATATATTCTTTACACGCAGTTTTAAAATATATCGACCCTTTGTAATACTTAGATGTGACGATGGTCCAAAAAAGGTCATGGATTACATGCTTGTTTTAGAGATATAAAGTTCTTAGTATATTTCATAAAATCTCTTTGCAACTGGCAACACTGTAATTTTACTATTACTTTACATGTCGTCATATTATATTGTGGCAAAGTCACCAGATTTTTTAGAAGTACAATACTAAACGTCATATCTGTCTAAGGCGATGAACTATTAAGATGAAAAACTACAACTAATTCAACTCATGAACCAGTAATTCCCTTGAGTAATTTTAATTACATTAAGATTATAAACTATTCTCATATAAATAATATTAGCGTGCTATTCTGAAAGTGTACCTATTGTATTCAATAGTAGAAGAAGAAGAAGAAACAGTGCTTTATTTGTACAATAAACAAAAACAAAATATTACCCTCAATAATCTTAATAGGAACTAGCTTTAGCTCACTAAAACAAATAAGTATTTATTTATCCTAAGTAAGGAACAAAAATTTGCACTAAATACAATGGTCATTTCGACCGTCTGTCTGGTTGGCACTTCTGTACACTTCTTGTAATTAATACAAAAAAATGTAATTAACCAAAACTATAGATATTTTAAGTTTGGCGATTCAAATAAGGTTCAAAATATCGGAAAAAAGAAAAGGAAAAAGTAATATTTCACGCGCGCGCGCGCGCGCGCCCACACACACACACACACACACACACACACACACACACACACACACACACAATAATATAATATTTGTTTTTATTTTATTTTGGGATCCTTACAACTGTCATATAAAAGTTTTTCATCTATATTTCAATATTTAAAAATTAAATTCATACACTAAATCCCACCGCATTTTCCACGCATCTCTCATATATTTTCCAAATTGAAGCCAATCCTTTCCATTAAGGTAGTAAAAAAATTGTTTTTCGCTTAGCACGTTACTCCCAAACCATTTTCTCCGAATCGTTGCCAGAATAGGACAAATACTCACAAAGTGAAAGACCGTCTCATACTCATTCCGGTTACACAAAGAACATACGTGATTTTTATCAGGAATCCAAGGTTTGTAATTTAAATCAACCAGGCCTGCCCGCGCCTTAATTGCCCAAGACATAATATTCATATCATAACAATCTTTCAGGAATGTCTTATCTCCAAGGTCAAGTTTTATTGTTAGATAATGTGGATGATAGACAGACGTACAAGCACGGCCTGTACGTTCCACTCGCCAGCCTGTTCGCATCGCCTAAACCACCCTAGACAATTGGCCCACCAACTCAACGCTGTTGTCAACATTAAAATTTACCTCGATTCCACACTTACTTCCTAAGCTCTTCCATTCCCTGAACCAGAAAATTTTTTTTAATACAATCTCCTTTGCTAATATGTAAGGTAAACGATTTGGCGTCATGCTCCAGATTCTTCCGAGATAATTTAGATTTAATTGAAGGGTAAAGTAATATAATTTTTCCGAGCCAGTTTCGACAAAAAGTGTGTAATTTGGTGTGTTAAAGGGGAGTCTAAAAAGTTTTTTCAAAAACATTCTTTGAACTCCCTCAATTGCGTCAAATTCTCTGTATCCCCATAATTGGGCTCCGTAGCACAAAACTGACCTGACAACAGCATTAAAAAGTGTGAATTTTGCTAACAGAGACACCTTCTTATCTTTTAAAAGACATTCCCAAACTTAATTTATAATTAATTTTGAAACCCTTGCTTTTTCTTTAAAATGTTGTTTCCACGATAACTGTGATGTAAATATGAGCCCCAAGTATTTGTATTCATTTACAACCTCGATCTCTGTCCCTTGGTAACGCCACCTCTCAATTTTACTCCGTTTCCCGCCTTTTTTGAACACCATTATTTTTGATTTATTCAAATTTACATTTAGATTCCAATTTTTACAGTAATTTTCTAAATTATTAATCATACATTGCAAGCTTGTTGCTGTAGGTGCGAGTAGAATTATATCATCCGCGTAAAGCAACATATTCACCCTGGTTTTCCCAAAAATACATCCTCCACCCAGCAAATCCGGTAAATCGTTAATAAATAAAGAAAATAATAAGGGACTCATTACACAGCCCTGCCTTAAACCCATTTCAGTTTTAAAAGCAGGCGTCACCCCCTCTTTACACCAAACACCAGCCGAAGTTCCGTTGTACATTTCTCTGAGTATTTTTAGCATGTGAGTCGACAACCCAAGACACGACAGCTTATACAATAGAGAATCAATAAGAATTGTGTCGAATGCAGAGGAAAAATCAACATAAAAACAGTATAATTTGCAATTTTCTTTTGCCAATTGTAAGTTTACCATACAAGTTAAATTAAAAATGTTATCTATAGTAGAATAGCCTTTCCTACAGCCTGCTTGGAATTCCGTCAAGATATTTCTCTCATTTACCCATTTTTCTAACCTGTTTAAAATTATGCTACAAAATATTTTACATACACTATCTATAAATGATAATCCCCTGTAGTTCTCTACTACATTGATTTCGCCCTTTTTGTATATTGGAAAAATAACAGATTTTTTAAAGCTGTCCGGTATTTGGCCGTTTAAATATATTTTATTGTAAACAGTAAGTAATTTTTCAAGTAGTGAATGTGGAGCGTATTTAAAAAACTCGTAGGGGACTTTGTCGTAACCGGGAGCCTTATCGTCCCTCAGCTTACGCAGTACTTCCCTGACTTCAACTATATCAAGTTCCTTATCTAGGGTTTCATTCATAATTAGTGGTTCTGCGTAGCAGATATAATTTGATAATAAAGGGGGATTTCGCAGGCTCTTGAAATGTGCAACCCACTGGCTCACTGAAATATTTCCCACCACTCTCCCGTTTTGTTCCTTAAAACTATTTATCGCCTCCCAAAACCCCTTTGAATTCGAAATATTATTCATATTTAAAATAATACTCTCATAATGTTGTATTTTTTTATACTGGCACAATGTTTTATACGATTTCCGTTCTACAATGTAATTTAATCGAACCTGATGCGAATTAGTTTTTCTAAATAAATTTAATAACCTAAACACCTTCTTTCTAGAACTGTAACACTCGAAGTCATACCACGGCTGTTTGAAAGTTGGCCGCATCTTTCGTGTATCATCGCGGTGCTTTTGATTGTTTATTGAAATCTTAATGCAATCAATTATATTATTAACATTTACCTGATTGTTGTCGCATATGACTAAATTTAACGCAGACTGACCCACTGCCGTACAATAAAGGTCTTTATTCCTTTCTTCCCATTTTAATTTGGGTAGTAATGGCAACAACTTATTCTTATTATTTCTGTTTTCAATTTTTTCACCTTCTTTCATTTTTAATAAAATTTTAATTGGCGGATGATCCGAACCGGGGTGACAGACAACCTCAAAGTCCCGAATTAAGTGTAAACTGTGGCCAGTCATAAGAGCTAGGTCTATCACAGAACTGCCCATTGGTCCTACGAATGTGTAATTACCATTCTTATCACTTTCAGATCTTCCATTCAAAACTATCATACCAAAGTCTCCCATTAGCTCTAACAGTTTCTTGCCTTTACTGTTGATTACAGAATCCCTTGAATCTCTCAAATCTGATAAATTATTATTTAAAATTTCAATGACACCCTCAAATGTAAGTTGTTCTTTAGCAATACGCCCATTTAAATCGCCTACAAGCAAAAGGTTCCTTAAACTATTTGTTTCCAAAAACTTTCTTAATCTAAGAAATTCCATATCCCACTTATTATTATTTAAATATACAGGTAATATAAATAAATCTATATTTTTTGGATCGACATGTATCAAAGAGAAGTTGTCCAAGTATATCAAATTAAGTACATTGAAATAAGGAGATGCTAAATTAATTAAAGTGATTGATCCACCTATGTTGCGCCCAAATTGAGCTTGCCTACTAGCAAAATTAAAATGAACTTTGTATTGGGAAAATCTATTTAAAATAAACTGTTGATCATTCTCATCTATAAATGTTTCAAATAAAAAGGTAACATCAAATTCATAAACAAATTCTAGAAATAAAGTATCATTTACCCTATTTTTAAGCCCACAAACATTGTAACTCATAATTCTTAAGTCCCTTGATATAATGGTTTGAGAATATATTGGAGGGTTGGCTTCTGATCTTCAGCCACTCCCCGTCACCAGCGCGAAAGTCCGTGTCAACCCTGGCATCCCCGCAGACTCCATGTTGGTAGCAGGTTCTGCCCTTGCAGCCTCCACACTCTTGTCTTGCACTTTCTTCTGTCTATCATCCTCCCCAGCAAGCCTCGAAAGGAAATCTGTGAGATCGTGGTGAATTATGTCCCTCAGCCGCTCAGCTCCATCTCGAGCACCTGCTGCTACCAGCTTACCGTCCTCCCAGGTAAATCGCCATCCTACGGTCGTTCACAAGGGGCATTCGACGTCTACCCGCTACCCTCTCTATCTCACGCCTTACCGCCATTAGCTTCCACCTCTTCTCCCGTGTAACTATAGGATAATCACGATATACTGCATAACCTGTACCTTTCAGCCTGGCTAATCGTGACATTATGTAGTCTATGTCTGCATCTGAGGGTAAATGCGCAATTACCAGTCCATTACTGCCTAAGGCATGAGCCCTGTTTACCCATAAAGAGTTGGTTGTACCAAAAATTTCACTACAAAAATTCTTGACCAAGAGTCTAAAGTCTGTATTGCCACTGCTATTCCACTTAAGCCCTTTAAATACTAAGTTATTCCTCCTTCCTCTTGCTTCCATATCCACTAGTTTATTCTGAATTATTTTATTTTCCTCAATTATTTGGCATAACTTTACCTTCATCTCCTTATTTTCACTTTCTCGCACAACTAACCTACTTGTAACTACACCTAAGTCCTCTTTGGTTACAAGGTTTGCGAGTTTTTTGTCAAGCATAGCCTCTAAACCACTCATTAGTTGTCCTAAAGACATTTCTCCTACCTTTTCACCGTCCATGTTGAGGTTATCACTCGCACTTATTGGTGAAGAATTCGACCTTTGACGTTTCTTCTGATTCGACACAGGCGTGAAAAATTTATAAATCGTATTTTCACTCATTTAGTAAATATTTGCATTATTTATAAAAACTGTATAAGAGTAAACCGACTGACTGGAAAATACGCGTGCCACTAACCGATAACTGCACGTTAGCTCACCGCCACTCACTCTGTATTCAATAGTAATTCTGGGGTAACTGGATTACCGGTAGAAGGAGTAGGCCCAGAAGAATGATAAGGACTGGACAGTACAAAAAAGCCTTCTATCTGTGTGAATATTAAAATTTCTTTTAAATGTAACAAATGATAACACTGTTCTCAAGTTTTCCCTAATGACTGTTTCGTAGTGATTGAGTTAATGCGTTTTTTGGGTTTAGAAATATTTTCACCAAAATTATATGGTTTTTTTTTTATAAATATATTACTGACAAGATTCAGTTGATTCTATACACGTTATTGGACTCAATACTTCAAAGGCTATAAAAAAACTACCAAAATGTGCAACGGAATATCGTTATAAATGGTTACGTTTACTGATTAGACGAGTTGAAGTGAGGCTGTATTAAAAATCAGTGGTAATTATAACTTTTCTTACATTCTGAATGTATTTTATTAAAACTGTACCGACTCATGAAAACGTAATTTCGCTTATCATTAATTCATTAGACAATAAAGCGTTTAACTCAGTTAAAAAGAGAATAAATCAAACAGTGGTTTTTTAGATTCATAAGGAAGAAAATATTCTAAGGTGAGTCTGTCTTTATCTGCGGTAAATTAAGTTAACTGGTTATATCTAATAGTTTCTAGACTTGAACATGAACTCTGAATTAAACATTGAACGGGAATTTTAATTTACTGAAAAATAGCTTTGCCTATCAAACAGGGAGATATTTCGAGAGCAAATTAACCTACTGAGTTGAAATGCGTGTCTGTGAGTGGATATACCTTATTCCATCCTTTTAGAAGCCTGTTGCTTTAAAAATAGTTATAATTGAAGCATATGTATTTCTATAATATTTTCTTAATATCTATCCTATTCGTATTAAAAAGTCTCTTTGTGACACAATACTGCAAAAGGCCTTGTCCTTCTATACATATTTAATGGACAAAAGTTTAATGAACTGTGTTGCAGCTAATTCTGGGCTGTATAAAGTGAAGTGGTGTAACTAATGGACCTGAAGGGAGCTTACAAATCATCTCTGTCTTGAATTATTGCCTCTGAATAATAAGTCAAATAAGGTGTGAAGAATCAATTGAATCTTGTCACTAAAATATTTATAACAAAGCAGATAATCAATCTGAAAACTATCTCATAACCTCAAATAACATTAACCTAATCACAACAAAACAATCATTTGGGAAAACTTGAGTACTGTGCTATCATCTGTTACATCTAAAAGAAATATTTAAACACAAATATTCCACAATACGTTTTGTTTGTAAATCCAGTTACTTAGTAGACAGTCTTCGTTCAAGAACATTTACTTGTTACTTTGGTAGCTAGAAAAACATTTTGTGTAATAACTGTTGTTTGGTTTTGATTTTGCTGTGGTCGGTGGCATCCTTTATCTTTTGTAAGTTGACATGGTTTTTGCGCATTAATTTTAAAGCAAAGTTCTGTGATAATAAATAAAAAGTAAAAATAAATAGACCAAGCATAAAATATACACAGAGAAAAGTCTATGTCATCATAAAACACGTCATCATTAAAGGCAACTAACAGTCAGACACAGAAATAAATGTCAAATCAACGTCAGATAACAATGTACAGACGGAAAATAAAGCATGAAGGAAATGTATATGAGATCTATAAAATATTATTTAACATGTTTAGAAGAACAACCTTGGCAGGGATTGGGACTGCCTGTGCTTGAAACAGTAGCCGTGCATTCATCACTGTTACTAGAACCAACAGCAATGGGTGCAGTGAAACTGTTATACGCACCCAGGTTAGAGCATTACATATTACTAGGGCCAGTCCTTGAGCAGGTATTCGTCCTTTTAACATGTAATACTCCCCTCCATTATTAGGTTGGTTAGTTGAGATATTTAGGTTACGTCACGGGTGCCGCAATCTACCGCAGACAATATACTCTTTCTCGACAAAAAAATAATCTAGATTCGTAAATGATTACCGAAACGTATTAAACTTTCCATTTATAATACTTTATAACAGCGGTAAAGGGTTTCATATTATATATTTTTAATCTATTATTGAAGTCCGAGTACATTAAAAAAAGTACATTATTTATTAGTGACAGATCGCTTGATATTAAAAGGAAATGTATTCTGTTGTCGGTTTTGATTTAAGTAATATAAATAGAGGTTACTCCATATGTTCGCCGATTTGCCCAAATTTCTGCAATGCTTGTATACAAAATCTGTCAAGTGCACAATGTGCTGACTTGAGAGATGTATAAATATTATTATAAATAATTTTGATATAATATTAGGATTTGATATGATTAGAATTTTACTTTCCCTAGGTATAATACTTTAAGACGAATGCTAAATATTGGACTTACCTTTTAATTAAGTTTATAAAAAAGGTTAAACATCACTAAATATTGAAATAGTTATGAATGTAGTTTTCATGTATTTGAGATAGAACTCTTCCTCAACAAGGTAATAATGTAGATCCGTAAATTCTCTCTAAGACGTATTGAACTTCACAGTGTAAATACTTGATAAGAGCGTTTAATGTTTTAAGATTATATTATTTTTAATTATTATGTCAGTCTGAGTATATTTAGACAAGGAAAGAGTATTTGGTATGACAACCCGGGGTACTTACGTATTATAACGACTACACTGTTATTATTTTAAAACATCAATAAATTTGGTAATTTAGAAACATGGTTGTTGTTAAGGTAACTGCGCACAATAGACGTCCGGTGTTATCGGTTTAAAAACAATTTATTCAATTCTCGGTTTCAATTTAAGTTATCCAAATATAGAGCCTACTCCATATGTTGTTATATTTGACTTTCTATATCATCTCGAATTCCACCCAATCTTTCAAGTTGCACAAATGTGCTTACTTGAGAGATGTACTAATATTATTATAGACACGTTTGTAATAGTACTAGTATTTGATATGATACGAATTCCACGTTTCCAGATATAAAACAATAAGACCAGTGCTAAATATACGACTAACCTTTCCATAAAGTTTAAATTCACAACGGTTAAAAACTACTAGTTATTAAAACCATTATGGATTTATTTTCTATATGAACTTTATAACAATGAAATGCATGGATTTATTAATCTCACGGAATCTTTAATTTTATTAAATATTCATAATAGTATCCTCCGTTAATAATTTCCGTCCTGTTCTCACTGATACTTTGTTGGAAGTTAGCTCACGACCTCAGGTAGCGGAGGGTACTACTGTTACCGACACCCTAGAGGTCTTAATGGAGAAACACACAGAGGCAATAAATTGGTGACGTCAAAGAGGATTGAACTATAACAATTACTTACAACAATAAACAAGAGGTACGTTTCAAAGTAAATATCATAAGGGAGAGATTTTAGGACAGGTTCAGGCAACAAACAATAGTAGCGCCAATTTAACAATTAAATACACTTATTATTACATTTATAATCTAGCAACGTTTTTTTGTTTTCCTTTGTCTCTACACACTTTTGTTCAGTCTAAAAAGCGAAAATTAAATACGTCAGAGGAAATACAAATACATTTTGATTGTAAACAATGCAAAACAATCGCGTGTATAAATTCATTAAAGAGTGATAAGTTGTGGTTTTAATTAATTGAAATATTTAATCAAGGGTAATGGCTCAGCTATAGTGAAGCCATACAGTAATTAAATATAGCTAAATATACAGTAAAAGTAGGTTATAGTACTTCTGCTGTTCTACAGGTAAATAAGTCAAAGTCACGAATTAATAAATCTAAACTCAAGGCTTAATTGTTTAAAAGCAATATCCAGACAACATCTACAGCCATTTCTACAAGACAACAGCTACGTGTGTTATGTTAAATGAAAAATGTGATGTTTTGACTTATCCATTGGAAGAATATTGCAGTCAAAGCCACAGAAGTTCAGCCGTGGTGTTGTGGTCAAAGTTCGGGAGAAGACTGAATGTGAACTCTGCTAACTTTGTCCATATGAACCTGAAGTAAAATTACTCAGGGTGCAACTATACTAAAACAAATACTCAAAATTATTAACTTTTATATCATGTTTTCATGGTAACGAGGAATAATCATTGTTATTAAAAAAAATAAACTAATCGTAAGGTTTTAGTAACACTTATGAACAAAAGACCTGTTTTGTTTCGGAAAAAATTTTGCACAAAATATGTGGAAATAAGCTGCTTTCCCTATCAATATTTTGGAGGAAAAAGCAGGTTTACATTAAAACATATTCTGAATATATGATTTTGGACTCTTGAATCCAGCTGTATATGTCGGTTAGAAAAAAGGTACTTTTAATAAAAGGCTGTTTAAACGTAAAAACGAAATTAAACATGCTTTTAAAAGGATAAATTGTAATTTTTAATTGGTTAAATAACAAATAACAAATATGGTTTAATCTGACCTTAGGAATATTATCATTTTATATGTTTTGCCCTTTCCATTTCAACCTGTACAAGAATAATACGACTGTCCATCAAATTCTATTTTAGGACAGTTCCTCAGGCAGGTTGTGTAGTTACACAAAAGAAATTGGCACCTGGCTCCGGGAATAATACTGTTTTATTTTTATAGGGTTTTTATAAGTATTGGAAACGAAGAATGTTAATATGTTAAGTGTACTGTTTTTGTTGTAAACTTTGCCAGCTGAAATAAGTCAGTTACTAGTACTTTACATGTCGTCCTACAAAATGTACCGTTAGACGACTAAACAGTTTTTATTTATTTTAAAAGTAATGTTACAAGCTACTTTTCTATTAACTGTGGTGTAATATATTTTATTTAGCATTTAAAAAAAGTCTTACTTATCTTCATAACATCGAGATTAAAGTGTATATTATTTCTTAAAATTTTTTTACCATATTATCATATATATTAAGTAATAAATCATATAAATGATGTATACATATACATAAAGTATAGGTAATAAACTTATGTTACTCTTCTCTGATGGTATAAAAAACTTGTTGGCAAAATGACAACTCGTAAAGAGGTTGTTAAGTAAAGTTTTCATATACTATAATCGTGTGTTACAGGATGAGATAGAACAGACCTTATAGACCATGGCAGACGTCACAAATCACTGATTCTCTTCTTGAGATACAGAAGACATCTTAATGTTATGATAGTCTCCACTGGCTTCAATTGTATCGTTATAAATAAATAACACAAATGTTAATGTACTTCTAAATTAATGTTATATGCTTTCATGATCTGTAATTTTTTAAGGTTTAGCATGATAAAATACATAATTTAACAGTAACAGGTGACTTTTTGATCCCTACATCACGTCAAATACAGACATGTCGGAAAATTTTTAAATGGATTGCCGATATTAATCTCATAAAACAACAGTTTAAAGCAGATTAGGAATACAAACAAATTACTATGATAGGAATTTGATATCCTTTAACAATCAAATATTAAAAGTTTGTGAGTGTCCGAGCTGATGTTGAAACCTGGGTCTTAGAGCTTAATGCAGCTCCTGATTGTCGCTTGTCATTACTTCTCTGCATTTGTATCTGTAAATTTTTATGAATCTACCATTTTGATATATGTAGCGTTTGGAATTAAAAATTTATTTATAAGGTATTTATGGGAGAAATAGTTTAGAATTAATGTCAAAGTATAGATAAATTAAATTGTACTTTCTCAAGTAAGGGTATGCGGATGTAGAATGATACAGTGAGATAGCAGGTCTTTGTGGTAGTCTATTTTGTTAACGTGATTGAAATAGGGGTAGTTTGAAGATTATTTTGTTCTCTCTGACCTTGTGATTGGATAGTTAGAGGCCAATCAAAGGCTTTGTTTTTAGTTAGCTGTTCGCAGGAAGGGGAGGTATAAATAGCTATGATACGAGCTATTCTCTGCGTATTTTTGGACTGTTAAATTTTTAATTCGATTTTATTTTGGAAACAAGAAGTGACATTTATTTCAGTTTATTTTATTTGAAGGAATAAAACCTTTAAATGAAAATACTTTTACACCAGAAGTTTTTGTGTAAGCTTTTGGGAATGAAATTTAAATATCAGACAAGTACAAGGATTGTTATTTTAGTCTAAATTAATGAAGTGTTAATTAATACAAAGTTCTTTAAGTGGTTAGAAAAAGTAATCTCCTTTCCATCTATCATAATAAATTAATTATTAAATTACATTATTAAGTTCAGCCAACCTATCAAAGGATTATGTACAATGATTTTGGAAACTTGCGGATCTCTCTACAATATGCTTGACAACCAACCTACGTTCAGGGTCTAATCTTTGAGAAAAAAAATAATAGAGCACAACAGATTGAATTACTCTAATTTATTTAGTTATCATGCCGATTTTAATTTTTTTTTGCATAATTGTGAACTGATAGATTATTCTTGAAAAATATGAACCATGTAAGGAATGCACAAATTAATTATACGTAATTTATTCTTAGTTGAATAAATAAACAAATAAATAATCCAAATTAAACTGATACAAAGTAGTACCAAGAAACTCACAAAAGTGTAACTAATAAGCTATTTTAGGACTTCCATTTGACCCTCTAATCAATAAAATTGTTCCAACTAGAGATTATATACGAACTATAAAGTTTGGCTTGTACGTACAGAAATCCCTTTCTACCAAGAGTTTCAAAGACTGATTTTCCTTTGACCTTTAACTACATCCTGATCCTCCCAGAACCAAGAGAACCTTGTGTACGAAGCCTCAAGTCACTATACCTTTCTATTGAGAGTTCCACATACGGGAGGATTGCAACACGACTTCTGTAATTCCCTTTCGGGTGCTAGTGACACTTTGTAATGAAAACAAAAAATATTTTAATACAGTTATTTAAATGGATAAAAGGTTTCAATTAACAAAAATAACAGTAAAATACACATCACAATTCACATCATAAAACTTATGTATTGTATAAAGCTAAGGGATGATTTGTAACGACACTCCACTTGGCCCCTTTGGCGGAGAAGAGATATCAAGTTATAGTTACGCCGGAGGAAGAAGTTGTGAAGTACATTAATATATATTCCTATTGTTACCAAGTATTTTGTTCACGGGAACAAATACAACCTCACATAATGACCTGTGGTTAAAAAATTCCAATGGCGATACATAATTGTTTATTAAATATACAATTTATTGAAGTCAATGGCTACTTAATCTTTTAATTCAAAATATGCAGTAATAACAAATAAAGCTATCAGGTAATTTCATATTTATAAATTTCAGCTTTGTTGACTATGATAATATATTTTAAGGCTCTTGAATAATTACCATATACACCTATATTAAGGTATAACATTTTGTACTATCAGACTCAAGTGCTGCACACGTTAAAATTGCAGACAGCAACTGAAGGTGAAAATTTTGCAAAAATGCCGAATTCCGTTCAAACATTTGTATTATATGAAATTAAAACTTTATTTCATAATATGAGAACGATTGATAGTTTTATTTAATATAAAAGACATTATTAGAATAGTATGCATAGCATATTATCTTAATTAGAAACAAACTGCCAGCTTTTCTATAGTATATTTTGTGCTCTATAGATAGTTCCAAGAATACGATTAATCTAATAGTGTGCATAGAAATATATATATATATATATATATATATATATATATATATATATATATATTATACTTTCAATTGTGATTTAACTTTCCGGATCCATAAGATTTCTAGTAACAAGCTTGCAAACGCGCACACACAATATACAGTACACTATTATTGTACGATAGAAACTAACCCACTTGTTTCGAGCCCTAATTTGAAACTAAAGAAAATCCCAAAATAGGAATTACAAAAACACCTGCAAACTGAATCACTGCGATTTTACAATACTTTCATTTTTAATAAGTTAATAGAGAATAAGATGAACCAAACAGCTAATTTGTTTACAAGTAAAGTATGGAAGACTGTGCGATTCATTTATGGTAGTGATTCACATTTATATAGCAATCTAATTTACCAAAATATTACTACTGTCTTGAGTAATTTTAATTATATTAAGATTATTAACTATTACCATGTAAACATATACTAAACCAATTAATATAAGTGTGCCATTCTGAAACAACAATTTTAACCAAATTAGTTTAAATATTTTAAGTAAAACAATACATTACCTAGTGTATGTGTCGCGTGTGTATTAGTGTAAGTGGGGTGACTTCCTGCTGCACTGGCCGCATCACCCTGTAACAATAAAAAAAGACAACATTTAATAGCGTAACATAGTAAACTATACAGTTCCCTAAACTAATATAATTATATAAATATACGTTAGATAAATAATTAGGTTTTATACTAAGTATATTCATGGAACAAACAAGTAAACTTAAGTCTAATATTAGCAGATAGATTTAGTTACCTTATATGTTGTGTAGTGGAGAATTATTGTTCTAGTTAAATGTAGTTCTACACGCAAGCATACTTTCACACGTTTCCATTCAATCATCACTCATACTTTGTGTGTTTTGCAACACACGTGGAGTAGTGTTACGTGATAATGTCAAAGAGGGGACGTCAAGCCAACGCAGGACCGAAGCCACCTGAAAATAATCAGAACAAAACACGAGAATCACAAATATGACATCAATTAATAGGCTGATTTATTTATAATACCTTATAAAAGAGTGTAATAACATTCTTGAGATTTGAATAAAACTGTAGTTTCAGAATGGCATTAAATTTACACCTAAATGTCCCAAACACTTACGGTACTGTGTCATCTCGCATTGAGGATGAGTAATATAGCATGCTGAAACAATATTTCATTTTAATAATGTACATAATAAATAATAGGTACAACGAGAAAAATTATTAAACTAGTACTTAGCATAGACTAATAAATAATAAGTACAATGAGAAAAACTATTAAACTAGTACTTAGCATAGATAATATTGTAGTGTTGTAAAGTGAATATATGTAAGTTCCGGTAGCCAAGTTGTCTAAAGACGTTGATCTTTGGATCTGAGCTAGAGATAGCACAGGTTTAAGTTTTGTTTTTGCATTGAAAAATTAAAAGTTAATATATATTTTATATGTTAAACTAAGTGGGGTGGGTTTCTTCAAATGGCTGGTGGAAGTATTATTTAAAGATAAACAATCTATTATAGTTTGATAAAACGTCGTGGCTATTCTAATTAGCAGTGACATTTTACGCAAGTAATTTTTGTCAATGTAGATTGTCTTGATGGAGAGACTACAAATCATGATGTTGACAAAGATAAGTGAGGTCACTAATACACTGAGGCAAGAAATTACTGACGTCAAGGCAGACCGACATGAGTACCTTATTCGCCAGTCTGACTCGCAGTCGAGTCCTCATTTGTGCTTCAGCAGCCGAAATCGAAATGGCGTGTGGTAGTGTCACTGGAGGTTCAGGACCAAGCCATAAAATGTACTATTCCCTGTCAGAACGCTGCCAGACCTAGGGGAAGTAGCCGGAAATCACTAGCAATCCCACTCTAATGTCAATCCACCGTCTCTTTATCACGGGCAGAGTGAAGAAACAGTCGTTTCTTGTATACATTGGAGTAGATGTTCGTCCATCCAAAATTCTGCTTTAGTGTAGATGGATAAAATCTGAGAGATTTTGCAGGGAATATTTTCAGCCAACACTCAAAGCCTCATTTACAAAAGAAGAAAATAGTCAGGTGATGTTCTTGGTCTGTGACGTACAAAAGAAAAGGAGAAAAACTGTGTATTATTGTAATAACGACTTGCAATTTGTAATATGAGTTGTCGTAATGTATAGTGAATTGCATTGTAAACTGTATAAGATCATTTTTATAAAAGACTTTTGGCTAGTAAAGAAAGTTTCTGTAGTTTTACAATTACTAATTGTTTTCACATGAAAATTAACACAAAAAATGTCCAAGTGATGTTAAATATGAAAGAATATTAATTCTTTATAATTAAGTCATGTTATATTAAGATAATTATGAAAGCTTTAATTTATATATATTTTTATACTATTTTGTAAAACAACTGCTGTCTGGTATAAATACGCAATCCTGAAAGATACGCAGAATAAAGTCTAGAAACATCATAAAACACGTTACATTAAAAGCAACCAACTCAGACATAAATGTCGCTGTGTATTTCATGATATGCAGACGGAAAATATGTTACAAAGGAAAATGTATAGGTGATCTATAAAAATATTAGTTTAAAATTTTTTAATGACCAACCTTGGCAGGGATTGGGACTGCCTGTGCTTAAAACAGTTGCCGTGCATTCACCATTGTTACTAGAACCAACAGCAATGGTGCAGTGAAACTGTTATACGCACCCAGGTTAGAGCATTCCATGGTACTAGGGCCAGTCCTTGGGCAGGTCGTCGCCCTTTCACCATGTAATACTCCCCTCCCTTATTAGGATGGTTAATAGAGATATGTAGGTTACGTCACATGTGCTGCAATCTACCGCATACAATATGCACTTCCTCGACAAGAGAATAATATAGATCCATAAATTCTCACTAAACGTCTTGATCTTTACAGCATAAATACTTGATAAAAGCGTTAAATGATTTTAGACTGCATAATTTTTAATTATTATTGAAGTCCTAATAGATTAGGACAAGAAAAAATATTTTTTTTTATACACCGGTTGATATTAAAAGGAAATATATTCTATTCTCGGTTTCAATTTAAGTAATATAAATATAGAGGTTACTCCTTATTTAGTTCAATTTGATCTTGAAGTATACTCCTAATTGCACCCAATCTTTCAAGTGCACAATGTACTGACTTGAAAGATGTGTCAATATTATTAAATATAAGTTTTATTTAATATTATTAGGATGTGATAGGATAAGACTTCTATTTCCACCACATATAAAACTTTAAGACCAATGCTAAACATTGGTTTTACCTTTTCATAAAGATTAAGTTCACAACGGTTAAAAATTACTAAATATTGAAACCGTTATAACGTAGTTTCTATAGAAAGTTTCTAACAATGGGATTTATAGATTTACTAGCCTCATTGAATCTTTATTTTTATTAGATATTCTTAATAATATCCTCCATTATTAATTTCCGTCCTGTTATCACTGATTTTTTGTTGGAAGTTAGCCCACGACCACAGGTAGCGGACACAGGTACTACCTTTACCAACACCCTGGAGGTGTTTATGAAACAAACTGAGGCAATACATTGATGACGTCAAAGGAGACATAACGAGAAACGACTTGCGGTCGTATCTTTATTTAGTTCCAGCAGTGGAAAACGAAATTGTGTGTGCTGATATCACAGGAGATTTGAAAACATAACCAGTAAATGCACCTAACCTTGTCAGTACGCCATCAGAGCCTCGGGAATCAAATCGTGGATCACTATTAGCAGCTATCTTTTGCACACTAATGTAATTCTACCATTATATTTTTGTATATTTAGATTTAGTCCATATAGGAAAGGACTAAGATCAATGCTTTTAAATATAAATATTCAGTACAGATCTTACAAAATTGTCTGGTTGAATCAGATAGTACAGTTACAACGCAGAGTGACCTACGCGGGTTCATATAAAGCTTATAAATGACACAATCAATCCGAGTTTACTAGTTGATCTGTAAGAAATCGATTGTCAACCACGCTGCGTTTGGAAGAATCAAAACGATACAGCATGGAAAGGGATACAAAATATCAAGCTGGGATCCTTCCTTAAAAATGTTCCTGAATCTGTGTACTATATACTAACATTCAGGTAATATTTTAATCACTGTCAGGCAATTAAAAGGGAGAGAAAATCGTTAGTTAAAATATGTAAATGTAATTAAAAATATACTTACTTGTTTGGAGGTCAGTTTTAGTGTGCAAAGAGTAAAAAATATAATTTTAGAAAAAATTAATTATTTCATATTTTTAACCCTATTGATACTTTTACTGTATATGTCGTTCACCACCACAACTCCCAATACTTATAACATTTTTTCTAAAATAAAACTTTCACAAAAATTTCAAGAAGCAGATTGAGTATTTAAACTATAACAATTGGCTCTGGAATACTGAACGTACACCACTAAAAATAATAAAAAAGTGAAGAAATACTTTAAAAGTAAATATCACAAGGAAGAACTTTTAGAACAGGTTCTAGCAACAAGGAATGGTAGCGTTAATTTAACAGTTAAATACGTTTATTATTACATTACAACTCGCACTGTTTTTCTCTTCCTGTGAGTGTGTCTACGTTGATATACACACTTTCGTTTAGTCTAAAAAGCCAAAATTAAGAACGTCTGGGGAAATACATATAAATCTTAATTTTGGACAGTGTATAACTTCATTGAAAAGTGATTAGTTGTTTTTAATTTATGCAAATATTTAATAAACTGTACCGCCTCAGCGGTAGTGATAATAACAGACAAGTGTAGTAGTGGCTGGTGCCCATAAATTATTTACATACAGTTAAATATATAGTGAAATAAGTAGGTTATTAGTACTTCTGCTGTTCTACAGGTACATAAGTCAAAGTTATGAGTTGCTACAATTTAAACGCAAAGCTTAATTGTATAGCACTAAAATTCAGACAACATATACAGCAATACATGCAATACAACATCTACGTGAATCGTATTCAATAAAAAGTGTGATATTTTTACTTATCCATTTGTAGAATTTTCCAGCATAAACGACGGAGGCTCAGCAGCGGTGTTCGGATCATAGCTCGGAAGAAGACTGAATATGAACTCTGCTAACTCTCTCCGTATGAACTTGAAGCCAAATTGCTCAAAATGCAACTGTCCTAAACAATTTTTCAAAGGTAGGTTTTAAAATTGTGTTTTCATGGTAACGAGGAATAAAATGATTGTTTGTTAAGAAAGAGACTAATCGTATGGCTTTATTTTTTTATAGAAATTATCAGGAAGAAGAACTATAACTTAACACCAGGGTGTTAAATGTTCAAGGCCCATTTAAACAATAATATTGAGTGTAATACATCACTTACCCATGCCTGGGCTATCAAGAAAATACAACAAAAATACGTGATTATTTTGGAATCGTTTTGCACATAATATGTGGAAATAAGCTATATATATATATATATATATATATATATATATATTAATCTTCAATAAGAATTCTTCAATTATTGTAATAAACATTTTCTATATTTCGGCTTAAGCCGTCTTCAGGAAATTACAAAAATTATATAAAATAGGGCTATAAGAACAGAATAAACATAAAACATCAACACAGAAAATGAAAAATAAGAGTGAATTATTGTATAATGGTGAACATATGATTTAATTTTATAAATTCACTTTGTTGACTAAGTCACCTTAAATTTAATCCACTTGGAAATTTTGATTTAGTGACGAGTTGATGGGCTTGTTCCATGGTTCTCAGACTGTGTGTACTTAAATTTTGTGATATTTTTCTAATTGGTTTCACTGAAAATGTTTCTTCAAAATTTAAATTATGTATTAAGCCATGTTGCCACTACAGGTTGCTCTGTTTTTTTATGTTTATATGCCATACCTGTGCCCAGTCATCCTTGTTCTAAGTGAATTTATCGTTGAAACCAATATAATCTTTAGGGCATAACTTGCACTGAATTTGGTTAAACAATATTTTTTGATTCACATGTTAAGTCTTCAAATATACTGTATGATTTTTGGTGTAGAAAACTACTTGTAAATGTTTTTCGAAGTAGAGCACATGTTGCAAACTAAACACCTGGGTTTATTGCAAGGATGTGACCCAACTGTCATGTTTTCTTGGTCTTTGTGCTTAGGTAATTTTGGATGGACTAAAATATCTTTCAAAAACTGGTGGTTTTCTAAATCTTATTTTTGGAATGTATTTGAATATGTTTTTTAGTTGAAGCAGAGCTGTCCAATAAACTGTATGCTTACTCGAAGTATATTTGTTAATTTTATAAAGTCCTGGATGGTATTTTGTTAAAAACTTTGGATCATTATTGTCAAATTTAGATTTACTTGTTCCAATTGATAGTGATTTGGTGTTCAGTTTGTTGTTTAAAAGTTTTCGTGGATAACCCCTTTTGGAAAAATGCTGATAATAAATTATCAATATATTGTTCTAAGTGATATTTGTCACTGCATACAATTTTGGGCTCTTTTAGCTAAACTCTTTGGAATGGCTTTTTTGACATGGGACGGATGACAACTATCATAATGTAGATATTGAAATGTGTTGGTGTTTTTTATATTGATCTTAGTTTTTCAACTTCTGATTTTCAATAAAAAATATCTATATCCAGGAAACTCACAATTGAATCAGATATCTCCCACGTAAATTTTAAGTTGCAGAAAGTGTTCAGTGATTGTAAAAAATGTTGCAATTGTTCGTTACTATATGTCCATATCATGAAGATATCGTCAATGTAACGTTTCCAAAATATGGGTTTGTATGTTTGTGTTTCTAGAAAATCATGTTCAAGCTTGCCCATCACAAGATTAGCATAAGAAGGAGCCATTCTTGTTCCCATGGCTGTCCCCTTTTTGCTGCAGATAAAAGTTATTTTGAAACCTAAAGCAATTCATAGTTAGAATGAAATTTATTAATGTTAAAAGAAAATCTGACGAAGGAAGTGTATTTTTGGGACGTTTGTTTAAGTAGTATACTAACAGAATCAATTCCTTGTTGGTGTTCAATATTTGTGTACAATGATTGAACATCTATTGTTACTAATTTAGTATTTTCAGGAAGAGGTTGTGAGCTACATTTTTCACAAGGTGCAAAAAAATCATTACTATTTTTCACAAATGAAGGAAGGTTAGTCACAAATTCTTTTAAATGGTCATCAACAAAAGAAGAAATTCTCTCAGTTGGAGAAGATATTGAAGCTACAATTGGTCTTCCTGGTGGATTTGAAATATTCTTGTGGATTTTGGGCAATATGTAGAATGTTGGTGTTTTCGGAGATTTATTTATTAGTAAGTTGATGGAATGATCACTTAAGTTTTCTTCTAAGGCATTTTTCTTTATGTAATTAGATATTTTTGAACAAAATTCTTCATTAAGAAATCTCTATTTAAAATTGTATAAGTAGTTGTGTCACTCAGTTGTCTTTCTGCTTCAGCAATATAATCCTTTATATTCATTATTACAGTCATATCCCCCTTGTCAGCAGGAAGTATTATTATGTCCTTGTTATTTTTTAAAGAATTTATAGCTTTTTGCTGCAGTTTTGTTAAATTATTGTTTTTTTGGTAGAGAATCTGCAAATGAAGGATCAGAAATGTTAGAAATAATTGTATTTAAAAACTGCTCTATAGGGTGATCTGGATTCAAAGCTGGGGGGATCCCAATCTGAAGGTGGCTTAAATTTTCAAGAAAGATTTGTGAATCTTCTCATCTGCTTCTTCATTTTGATTGTTATTTAAAAAATAATGCTTAATTCTAACTTTTCTTGAAAACTCTAAATGCATCAGAAACCAATTTTATGTGGTTCGAATTTTGGAGTTGGTGCAAAGTTAAGCCCTTTGGTAATAACATCAATTTCATTTTGTTTTAAAGTGTAGTTGGATAAGTTTAATATAGTTTGGTTTTGGTAAATTGATATCTTTAGATTCAAAACAATCATCTATGTTTGTAGTTGGTTCCAAGTCATCAAAAAGTGATGAAATATTCAATATAGCATTATTAATTGAGTCATTTGATGGTAAGGGCTCCATTGAAGAAGCTGGTTTAAATGTGTGACGGTTGTTTACAACTCATTGAATTATTTCGTAAAGCTGCCAGTTTTTTTAAAAGTTTTTCTGATTTCTTAGACATAAAATGTATTGATTGACATCGTAAAGTTATTGATAATTTGTGAAAACACTTGGAAATTTTTCCATTATTAATTCATGGTATTTTGATAATTCACGTCTATGCAATTCTGCTTGTTTTTTGTAAAGGAGGTATACTGTGTTGGTTAGAATTATGTTTGTGTTAGTTGCTATCACATTAATCGATTTATGCATATAATTTGGAAATCCAGACATAGGAAATTTCAATGTCAGTACCCATTTGGGTATCAAACCTTGAAACTTGAAGCAAGCACCTAAAAAGAGGATATGGGCAATTAGCAGTTTAGCTACATTTTCATAGTGTGGAAATTCAATACTGTTTTTATTTCCAATATTTGCTGTAATGTTTTCTATTTCTGTGTATTGACATTTTTTGCAACAAGAAGGTAAAGTACAATGTAACAAAACAAACAAACAAAAATTGATAACAAGTACGTAACTAACCCAGAAACGAAGACAACAGAAGGAAAACATAATGTGTCAATAGACTTATCCTTAGTGGGTCTCTTGAGGATTATTTTTCGCCTTGGAGGCTTATTATATTAATCTTCAATAAGAATTTTTAATCTTCAATTATTGTAATAAACCATTATTCTATTATTTCGCGGCTTAAGCCGTCTTCAGGAAAAATTACATAAAATTATATAAATAGGGCTATAAGAACAGAATAAACATTAAAACATCAACACCAGAAAAATGAAAAATAAGATGTGAATTATTGTACAATGGTGGAACATATGAATTTAATTTTATAAATTCACTTTGTTGGACTAAGTCACCTTAAATATTAAATCCACCAAGTTGGGAAAATTTGATTTAGTGACGAGTTGAATGGGCTTTGTTCCATGGTTCCTCAGACTGTGTTGTACTTATAAATTTTGTGATATTTTTTCTAATTGGTTTCACTGAAAATGTTTCTTCAAAATTTAAATTATTGTATTAAGAAGCCATGTGCCACTACAGGTTGCTCTGTTTTGTTGTTTTATGGTTTTATAGTGTAAAATGCATACCTGTGCCCAGTCATGTCCTTGTTCTAAGTGAATTTATCGTTGAACCAATATAATCTTTAGGGCATAACTTGCACTGTAATTTGGTTTAAAAACAACAAAAACAAAAACAAAGAAAAAAAAAAAAACAATATTTTTTGTATTCACCATGTTTTAACGTCTTCAAAATAGTACTGTATGATTTTTTGTGTAGAACTAACTTGTAAATGTATTTCGAAGTATAGAGCACCATGTTGCAAAACTAAAACACCTTGGGGTTTTATTGCAAAGGGTATGTGACCCAAGAGGAAAGATAATTGAAATGAGGGAGATCACCCCCCCACGCCCCCGGTGGGGGGGGGGGGGGGTGCTGGTTCCATGTTTTCTTGGTCTTTGTGCTTATGGTAATTTTGGATGAGACTAAAAAAAATATATATCTTTCAAAACTGGTGGTTTATCTAAATCCTTATTTTTTTGGAAATGTATTTGAATATGTTTTTAGTTGAAATGCAGAATGCTGTGCCAAGTAAAACTGTATGCTAACTCGAAAGTAAATATTTGTTAATTTTATATAAAGTACCTGGATGGTAATTTTGTTTAAAAAACTTTTAGGTATCATTATTGTTCAAATTTACGATTGTACTGTGACCCCTTGTTCCAATTGTATATATGTAGTGATTCATGGTTGTTCAGACTATGTTGTACTTAAAATCCCGATTTTCGGTGGATAAACCCCTTTGAGACAAATGTGCTTAGATAACTAAATTCATCAATATATTTGTTTCTAAGTGAATATTTGTCACTGCATAAATTTTAGGGGGGGCTCTTTTAGCTAAACTCTTTGAGTAATGAGGCTTTTTTGACATGGGGACGGATGACAACTTAATCATAAATGTAGATATTGAAGTGAAATGTTGTTGGTGTTTTATTTAATATTGATCTTAGTGTTTCAAACATTCTGCATTTTCCAATAAAAAATATCTCATTATCCTACCGGAAAACCCTCACAATTGAGATCAGATTATCTTCCCACCGTAAATTTTAAGTTGTCAAGATAAGTTGTTCAGTGATTGGTAAAAAAATGTTGCAATTGTTCGTTTAGCTTATTATTGTCCACTATCATGAAGATATCGTTCAATGTAACGTTTTATCCCAAAATATGGGTTGTTGTATGTTGATGTGTTTCTAGAAAATATATCCATGTTCAAGCTTGCCCATCACAAGATTAGCATAAAGAGAGGAAGCCAATTCTTTGTTCCCATGGCTGTCCCTGCTGTTGGTTTGCTGCAGATAAAAGTTATTTTGAAAACCTAAAGCAATTACATAGTTAGAATGAAATTTTATTAATGTTTTTAAACAGAGTACTTGTTAGTACAGAAGCACTAAAAAAATCTACCCTTTCGATTATTTTAGTGCCTTGTAATATTTGCTACATTGGTGAGGGAAAACTAGCAAAAAAATTCCCTCGGCTTTTTTGTAAGCCAACTTCACTTGGTGGAGATACTGAAACTTAATACATCATTTTCTTTGTTAGGATATTATTAAAATTCAAGAAACTTCATATCCAAACGATCTAGCATAGGAAACTTGAATTTACGTTTTTTATTGGTGGTCAAGTTTAATTGAGAATAACTCTTAACTGAATATTCATCATGAACCGCCATTAAAAGCTAACAGTAGAAAATACAAAAATTGCACATTGGATTGCATAATTTCCCTCACTCACTGGTTATGCAGTACGCGAAGAGGTTTTTGGTCAGAATTGTTTCGTATATAGTAAGCGCTGGGCTTCATATATAACTTTAAGCCTACCCTATATCTAACTTTCATTTCCGTAACAATAACAAAGACTTATGATTATACAAATGTTCCGTAATAGACTTTTTTACTTAATTTTTTAAACAATACAAAGATTATGAATGGATTCGAGAAATCCAGACATGAACTATGACTAAAGTAAACCGTCACACATAGTGCAAAGTACCACTTCGCGTATAATTTAAAATAAGCAAATATATTATTCATAGCAAGCATTTACAAAAAAATTAAAATATTATGATCAAAAAATTAAACTTATCTCCCTCCATATCCTCAGTTATTGAGAAAATATATAGCAGGAAAAAAACTCTAAATCTTAAAAAAAGGTTCCAAAGCTGTAAGTCTAATAGCGTTAGTATTACATGACATAAACTTATCATTACGGTCATATGGCATTGGCACTCCAACTTATCATATTATTAATTAGATTTATTAGCTTTATTAATTATCTTTGTATTGTGTAAATATAATTCAATTATTATTCATTGCGAGTTGAGTGAAAGATTGTGTTAGTTACCAACAATAATAGATTCTTATCAAGGTCTTGTTTTTAGTCCATTCGCCCCAGTGTGTCAAAGCTAGACTGAGGGGCTGATCTTGTATCTGCTTGTCTTGAATATGACCGTTATTACATTGGTGAAACGTTTTGTTTACCTCTTTATTATAAACTTCCCAGTTTTGCTTTCCTTTTGCTGCCAATTGTATAATTTTACATAAGACGAGGGTTTAAAATATGTAGAAGTTTAATCAGTTGGATAATATGTATTTTACTTTAACTGCATACATCATAACATTGGAAAGAAATCATAATAATGTTAGTGTTTCAAATAACTGGTATTTAATAATATTTTATTAATTTTATACTTGGTGATTTTTCTGATGAGGTTTGTATTGTATAGTTTAAACTAAGCACTGATGAAAAAATTTTTAATGGAAGGGAAA